>NW_021471428.1:93742-139616 GCF_001605985.2 Dendrobium catenatum | reverse complement strand
CAAGACTCAACAATCACACCGAAGAGTTTCGCATTATTTTCCACCTCAATTTCCACATTCTCAACAATTTAAACTTAGCTTGAGGGGTATCCACAATAAAAACCAACTGACCACAGGCTGGCGGCACCGAATCCGAAGATGGAAGAATAAGTTCGACACATGACAAATCCAACAAGAGAAGGGAGAATTGGATCAAACATTCGAATCCTTTCTTAGCAACCTTAGGACGGCCAGAAACACCAACCTCAGGACGACAATTACCCCGAAACAAATTGCCCACATTTTTTACCATTATGAACAAAAGAAGGGAAAACCTCCATAACACATTGAATTAACATACCAGAAGAACTCAGGTCCTAACCAGACATGATTGGGATATAGGAATTTAGAAACATCTAATTCCACTAACACATGAGCAATAGATGGCCTAGACCTAATACAGTTAGCCAGTATCAATTTTGAGGGGCTTTCCAAAGATTGAACCCAAGCCATTAAGTATACGGGAGAGAGAAGAGTAGGGGACAACAGAGAGAAAGACACCTCAAATGGTACAACGGCGACTCCACCCCAATTGTCACCGAGGGAAGCAATTTGGTGAGTTTTCATAAACAGTTATAAACTAAATTAAGATCCATTGGCAAAATCGACAATAATTAAGGATTCATTTTTATGCTTATGAGGATATGGAACGGGAATAGCAAACGATGATAGAAAATTCACCAGTTAATCGTAGATTGAAGAAAAACCGAACGAAACAGCAGTCCAAAGAAAGAGTTTAGAAGGAAAAAATCGACAGAGAGAACTGGAAATGCTGGCGTCAGCGCGAAGATTCTGCTCTGAATTCAAAGAGAGGAATACCACGAAAAGAAGAACCCTAAGCTCGAAAAAAGGGATCATCGTGCTTACTCACAAGACATCACAAAAATGAAGAGATAGATGTAGAAACCCTAAAAAACCAGGCTGTCAATAACTTCGGCAGCATGCCGGCAACGCGCCGGCAGAACCAAAACAACGAAACCAAAAAAATAAAATAAAAAACAAAGGAAATAGGAATTCCCTGAAAGGAAAAGAGGAAGAGGACGTCACCACGGCGAGGATCCCAGCACAAAAATACCAGAGAAGGCTAGGCCAAAAGCCTAGCAGAGCGGAAGCTTGGTTTGGGAGCGTATGGGTGATAGACTTTAGTATTATTAAATATTTTGAATATTAGGTATGTTAAAAAATAGCGGAATGAAGTATAAATGAATTGGGTATGTACATCACTCATCTCTAGTTATATCTATTAATTTAATAAGTACTGTTAAAATCTCAACCTAAATTTGCATAGCTTAAAATTACTTAATATAAAATTATTTAATCACGTTATTATTAGTTAAACTATCTGTATGGTTATTTCAAAATTAATTTAGTAAAAGTTAATGGTAATCATTATTATACTAAGAAATAATTATTAATAATTCATATCAAAATAAAGTAATTCATGATTAATTAGTATTAGCAAAAATTTTATGTATTTCATTTGAATTTTTGTTGTTATACTTTAATTATATATAACATAAATTTCAAATGTATTAACTGCTTTAAATTTTGAATTAAATTGTCAAATAGTCACACATAATTTATTGAGATTTATATTGAATGTTATCAAACAGTTTTCAAGTTTTAACACCCCTAATATTTAGGGGCTGTTTGGTTGCCTGAATTAGGAGTGTAAAGTAAACTAATTACCTGCATTTACTAAATTTGGATGTTTGGTTAATTTTTTGCGGAACAAAAGGTATTCGTCGGATGCATTAGGAGTGTATTAGGGAGGCTGTTTTGCACGAATTAGAAACCCGCTCGTATTCAGCGGGTTATAAATTCATCGGAAGAAAAGTGAAGCTTCGTCGTGTTGTTCGGCTTCAATCGAGAGGCTTCTTCGCCAAGCTTCGTCTTGCTGTTCGGCTTCAATCGAGAGGAGAAAAGCATCGTCGTGCTGTTCGGCTTCCATCGAGAGGAGAAAAGAGAAGCTTCGTCGTGCTGTTCGGCTTCAATCGAGAGGCTTCTTCGCCAAGCTTCGTCTTGCTGTTCGGCTTCAATCGAGAGGAGAAAAGCGTCGTCGTGCTGTTCGGCTTCAATCGAGAGGAGAAAAGCGAAGCTTCGTTCTTGTTCGACTTCGATCTGGCGAGCAGCTCAGGAGATACTTCGCTCCGGCGAGTTGCTCTACTCAGTCGCCCTCAAGTCCGGCCTCATCCACCTATCCTCGTCGTGTTGTGCAGCTTCATTGCACGAGAAGCTTCTTCGGCAAAATGTGAGCTTTTGTGTTAAGCATAAAATCAATTGATTTGTTAAAGTCCAGCCTCATCCGCCTTCTCCGGCCTCATCCACCTATCCTCTACTCCGTCACTTTTATTTGGCACTCCCTAAAATGTGTTATTAAACTTGATGGCTCTGTTCTGATCAAGTCCAGGTGCTTTTTTTTATCTCATAGTTGAGGTTTGTTTTTCATAATCTTCAATTTTATGTGAATCCTAAGAGTAGCTTTTCTGGTACTGTTATTATCATATATGACATTGTTGACACACGTAGGACAGTGAAAATGGGTGATTTTCTGACAGGCCAGATAATGTTGTTGATGTTTTCCATACCTACTTTGGAGTAGCTGGTACACTTAGGGGCTGTTTGGTAGAATGTAGGATTTCATTTAAGTAGGATTTCATAAATCCTCCAAATCCCAGATTTACGAAATCCTGAGGGGTTAAATCCTGAAAACTGTTTGGTAACATTCATGATAAATCCAGTTAAATCCTGTATGACTGTTTGGCTATAGAGCAGGATTTACCCAAGGGAGTCTTACTCTAGCGCCTGGATTTTGTAAATCCGGCAAAATACAGGATTTCCGAAATCCCGGATTTCGCTCGAATCGGCGGAATTTCCCGTCTATCCCGGATTTCACTTGCCGTGAGATTTGGTTTTGCATTTTAGACCGTTTGGCTGGATTTCGCTCAAATCCGCCTCAAATTCGGCCTAAATCCTGCTACCAAACAGCCCCTTATTTTATCTTCTCTGTTCCTCCATTGCCCGTCTTTTTCTGGATCTCCATTGAAATGTGAAATCTTTGTGTTTACCTGCTGATTGAAACTCCAGATTTTGTTCATTGATTTCTTACCTGTGGCATACAGGTATTTCGCTTAGGGAGTATCCAAGATTGAAGCTTATTGACCCAGCCTATGCATTGCCCATTGATGTCGTGAATAGAATCTTCTTTAGCAAGTTTTGATATGTTAAACTGGTTGCTGAAAAGCTGTGGATTCAGGTTATGTTTAGGACGGAGGTTAAAACGTTTGGAAAGTTTGAGTGGCATATCCTTTTTGCAGCTGGAGTTGCTATTGGCATGCAATGTATCTTGCAGTTGGAGTCTATGCCTTCAGTGTTCAATATGTTTTTATTTATCGTGAGTTGATGATTGAGATGTAAAACGAAACGGGGAAAATGAATACTTCTTATATTTGTGGATTTTGTCAATTTTGTTGTTGTTGGAAAATAAATAGTATCATCCTTATTAGTCTTGTACCAGTTATTTGGGCTGATTTTATGAATCTTATTGAGTGGTGCATGAGAGCTTTTATTTTGCACTATTTTTTTTTACTACATTTCTAATCATGAAACAAGATAATACTCAACGTACTAAGAATAATAATTGATAATTATCAATCTTGAACACAAAAATTATATATCATACAATTAGGCTTTGTTCAATTAATTCTAAGTTCTTGATATTCTTTGTTCGTAATAAACTCCATTTATGTTTCATTGGAACACTCAAGAACTTGAGCTGTAATGAGTCCTTTTTATTGTACTGTTCTAACACCTAAACCATTGTTGTTAGGTGAATTTAAATGTGCATCGATTGGAAGGATTGTACAAATTAGTTACTGATAATGAAAGCACTGATGCATGCACATTGCTTCAAAAGCGCAAAAATAGTATTGATATACATTTTTTTTGCATTTTCCACTATTAGCTTTCATAAACCAAGTTAGCATGTTAATAGGCTTGATCTGCTGAGCCTAAATATCATATTATTATATTCGGCCACTTGGTACTATATATTCTAGCTCATGCTATAAGAATATATAGGTTTGAGTGCTTAGAGAGGGAATCTTGATGCGTGTTCGAGTTGGAGGTTGGATTGAAACAAAATATTATTAGATTGGTGGTGTGTGTTGTGGCAAGCTAGTAAGTTTAGATGTACATGTGAGTGCCCCATGGCGGTTTCGACCTGCCTAACAAATTTTAATTTATTATTTCTCTTTGTACTGAAAAGCTGTTTTAGAAAGCAATAAGAAGCTATCTCAAACGAAGTTTAAACAATCGGTGATTAGTTTTATAAATACATAAGTTATAATGAAAAATAATAATTACAAATGCACTGTTTTTACTTTACTCTTGATATATCTAACCAAACAAGGGAAACATTTCTCCTGCGTTTACTTTGCAGACAACCAAACAACCTCAAAGTATTTACTTTACACTGCATTTACTTTACACTGCATTTACTTTACACTGCATTTGCTTTACACTGCATTTACTTTACACTGCATTTACTTTACACTGCATTTACTTTACACTGCATTTACTTTACACTGCATTTACTTTACACTGCATTTACTTTGCAGTCAACCAAACATCCCCTTAGTAAATCCGGATTTAGAGCATTTAACAAATCCTACTTGAATTAAATCTTTGGTGCATCCAAACAACTCCTAAATGGCAACTTAAAGGTGAAGTTTGCTATCAGATTTGTTGCAGAATTTAGTTTGGATTTACCGTAAATACTGCCCGACAATTTTCCAGCACGCCATAACTTAAATCCCGCTCCTTCTCCGTTTCTCCTTAAATCCCGAATTTAGTAAATTCAGTAGTTCGGCTGATTTACGGAAATTAGCGAAAGATGAGAAAGAATGTTGCCTTCCCGGCGAGCTCCCATTGTGACTTCCGATCCAACGGGAAAGACGTCATCGTTGAAGGAGGCGAAGAAGCTTCTAGCGACTCTTTCAAAATTCTACCTCGGGCGAAGCGGAAGAAGAAATGGCGATGAGGATCAGCAAACCCTGACAAGCCTAAGGCCCTAGAAAAGCATAAACAGACCAAAGAGAAGGAAAACTATAGAAATAGAAAGGCAATCCAAGGAAGGGCGGAGAAGAATGACCTCGCTCCTCCCAACTTTTGTACTTACAAGCTTTTCTTATTTTTGCTTTTTTAAGCTTTAGTAAATAATTATATGAAAAATTGAACCAATCCATTTATATTATTGAGATTTAAATCTCTATTAAAATCTTAAAGGTTATATAATTGTTATATTTTATTAATTAATAATTAATTAATTTATAATAAATCTGATTATATTAATCACATTAGTATTTATAAAAAAAATGTGTATTTGAATTAATAATTTTCAATCATATAAATGAAACACAAATAAATTAATCATAATGATTAATATTAATGAGCAATTTGATTGTATCAAATTTTATTTGAGTTAACAATTTAAATTTCAAAGCAGTCAAATTGTCCGTCAAGATTTAATCGGATTTAATCTTTGTTATGCCAAATAATTTAGTAAATCCGAATTTACATGATTTAATAAATCCTACTTCAAGCTAAGCAACTGATAAGCCCACATAAACTCAAATCATGTTTACCTCCCACGTTATGTTCCACTATTTATTAAATCTCTATGTTTGACTTATTTAAATGATTCAAAGCTCAGAAAGACATACTTATGACATCATTATTGCGACTTCCACTTTTCGCCCCTATTTCAATTCGCTTGCTAACTAAGCAACTCCACACCATTTGGCGTCTCTTTGTTGCTACTTCATGTAGAAACTCTAGCCCTTCATGAGCTCGCATTTGACTTTCTTATATCTTAGTTGTCATTAAAGGTTTCAAGAAATTGAGTGAGAGTGAGGGGTTGGGGGACACATAATTAGTGCATTTTATGTTATTATATATCTTCAAAATAGTTCACTTACTGTTCATACGTGGTTAATTTAGTCAAAGAGTATCATGTTTCCCCAATTTTGTCCATTGAGCAAGCAAAAAGATCTATTTAGTATAGAATTGAGATCAATTTTATATTACAATAATAGCAGAACATACCATTTTGGAAGTCGAGAGATTAAACTTGGAGAAATGTATTACTTTGCGATAAAAGTAGCTACACACGAATAGTATATCGACTAGTTTGGGATTATTTTCTAAATATTATTCTCTTGATAAAATTACTAATGTAACTTGCATTATGATATTTCTATGCAAATTTTTTTCTTTGATGTGTTGCCCTAACATTATATTGTAAATTGACATTATTTTTTAACTATCAATTTTGATGGAACTCAGTGAATTCTAAATTTTAATTAGAAATTTTACTTTATAAGCATCATTGTAAATTTTCTTGGTTATAGATTCCTAAAATTTTTGTTATGATAAAAGCACCCCTGCTTTTAAAAAAAATGGAGTTAGAATCATTGTTGAATAGTAACACCCTTTGATCTAAGAGCTCCACATCCCTTCTTCTTCCCAACATCTCCATTTTCGACAATTACAAAACATGCATATTTAGGTCATCTCCAACTGAACACCAAACATGCGTATGGCATCGTTCGGTCGCTCCAGTCGAACGCCAAATCTTCAGTTATTTGCTTGCGTGTGAATAGTGTGACGTCAATATTGGCGTTGTACTGTTCACCCACATAATTTTCTGTCTGAACAAGATTTACCTAAGAAATGCACGAAAGAGGAGAAAGACGGTTACCTTTGCAGAAGCGCTCAAAATGGAGTTCGGTTGAAGATGAATCACGACATTTTTGAGTTTCACTGCATTTTGGAGTGAAAAAATGTGATTTATGGCTAATCGTACTGTAAGATCATTTTTGACTGAATTAAAAATTTAGGGTTTTTTATGACCTTATATTTAAAGCTAATTTTTTTTTTCAAGAAAGAGACTTTTGGGCTGTTAAGAGAATTCTTGAAGAGAGTCTTGAGAGATCGTTGAGAGTGGAGAAGGAGAAGGTGAGGTTTGTGAGAAAACGTAGCGTGAGGGTTCACATGGTTACTATAATCAAACTTGTTCCTTGATTCCTCCATAGGGCTTATAGATCTGCCTAGGTTTCTTTGGGAAGAAAGGCTTCAAGGTCGAAGTCTGAGGTTCTATGTCTTGACTATAAATGTGAAAAAGGATTGCAAGGTTTTATGCCTTTACTTGGAGGGTGAAAAAGCTTCCAGGTTTCTACCTTCACCGAGAGGGTGAAAAGAGCTTCAAGGATTCTCTGTTTCATCAAGAGGGTGAAAAGAATTCAGTGTCTCCTCCGCACCAGGTTGGTGGAAGTAATTCTTATAAGGGTTTCTCAGCCTTGCTGTGGAGGCTAAATGAGAGACACTAAGAGTTAGTGCAATACCCATATTGGAGGACTCCAGGAAGTTGACGTATGTCATTATTTGACCGAACCACTATAAATTTTTGGTGCGCTTATTATTATTTTACTTATGAATTTTATTTTCAACCCTTTAATTTCCTGCAATTTATTTTTGTGAAAAATGCATGTTGAAAATATTTTGGTTGGTGTTAGATTGATTTAATCAAGTCATCATCATTGTAATTATTATTATTTTTATTAGCTTCCATTGCAGATGATTAAATTGTTTAATTTAAGTTTTTGAAAATATTAAAATGATTTTTTTCTTAATGTTAAATAAATTTTTAAATAACCAATTCACTCTCCTCCTCTTGGTGTGCTTGGGGACAGTTCAACGTGACTTAACACCTCCATTGAACTTTCATCTTACCCGCTTGACATAAGTGAGATTTATTCTCATCTATGTCTCCGTGAAAGTGGATAAGGGCCAACACAAATGAGATTCCCATTGTAAGTTAAGCCATTTAAATTTTAATGAATAATTTATAGTAATTACACATATAGCTTTATGAGTGCTCTGTATCATTTCTATAGTGGAGATCGCAGACTATACAAGATGCAACACATCGTCTACCTTATTTCAAAGAAAGATATTCACTTAATAGTATACCATTCTATAAAATTTGATCATACACAAATTTATTTTAAAATAATATAAAATCATAAATCCGTAGTTAGGTTCATAACAAGTAATGTAATTTTAATTCATCTTATCTATTCATTTTGTTTTGCAAATGATGAACATTCAATTTTATTTTGTTGTAGCAATTGCTTACCACATCAAATGTATAACTTATTGTTTTATAATGATTGTGATTGCAGTTGATGTATCAAATTGATAATTTGTGGTGTCATAGCTATTATGATTGTACCATGATGTATCAAAGTTTATAGTCAACTATGTTATAAGTCTTATGATTGCACTATAATATAGTAAAGTTTATAGTCAATTATGTTATAATTGGTGTGCTTGTATTCTAATATACCAAAGTTATAGTTTGTTTATTATAACTATTTTGATTATGCTAGAATATATTAAAGTTTATGGTCCACTTTGTTATAATTGTTGTGACTGTACTATGAAATATTAAAATTATAGTCAACTTTATTGTAGTTATTGCGATTGTACTTTGACATATTAAAGTTATATGTTGTTATGTTATAAATATAATAATTATATTTGGTTATATCAAATTTATAGCTTGCTATGCTATAGCTAGTTACTGTTTGAATATTGCTCGAACTATATTTGAATCTTGCTTGAAGCTTTCTCAAATAGATTCAATACTTAAGTAAATTTGTTTCGAGCTAAATTCAAATAATATTTGATTTTTTTTTTACCTTATTCGAATAATTTTATAATCTTACTCAAAATATTATTTTCTAAATGCTTACTTGAACCTCATGTGAGTAATAATTGAGTCAATTTTGTTTGGAGTGGACTCTCATTAAAAGGAACTTTCCAATATGTTTCTAAAAGATAATTAAAATATTTAGCTTATTAAATTCATTTGTGGAGTACAAGTTTATTCTACTTATATAGTATATTATTATTATGTTGAGTTGATAAATTCAACAAGTTAAATTGTCGGCGGCAATACAAAATTATCAACGCGGCCAACTTTTATTGGTTTTTGAACCACGCATAAATATTGTAAGTCCTACAGCAGATCACCATTTCTAAGCAAAGAATGGGAAGCCTCGCCTTACGCTCAACTGTGCCGGGTGGACTTCCTGGGCGCTCTGACCGTTGACTGCAGCGAAGGAGATGACCGTGAAGTTTTTTTGAGCCAACGGTCGCATAAAGCAAGAACGCTTCCGCTTCTGCCTGACGATACGCTTTCTAATTCTTCTGTCTTCTTCTCTATCTCCTCCTTCACAGCCATGATTGATTCTGCAAGGTCTTGTTAGAGGAAGAAGGGCAAATCTTTTAGAGAAGGCAAAAGCAAAGGACCGGAGAGAGGTAGAAGCTGTTTGTCCATGGGAAATTTCTGCAGTTTTTCAGATAAGAATGTAAGCTCGAGCCCAGCAAACACCGGTTCAGGTACATAACTTCGTACAAGTTTCGATTTCCTTGGGTTTGCTATTTACGTTCTGTTTGTTCCCCGAATTCTGTTATTCAGGTTTTCTGATTGTGAGTAATAATCCGTTAACTGTTTCAGATGTGATATTTGAAAGATGTGATCTTTTATGCCTCTTATGTCCTTGAATATAGAATACTTCCTTTTGTTTCTTCATATCAGTTCAAAAAATAACTTTGGAATGCTATTATGCCTTGAGTCGGTGTTTGGAATCTTTAGGGCCTTTAAAAGTTGAACTTTGGTCAAATTTATTTCTGTTTCAAAATCAAAACTTTGATTCAAATTGTGGTAAAGCTTCATTGTTTAGTCAAAACCTAATTGTAATCTGGAAAAGCACTCTCACGTTTTTTCTCACTTAGATTTGTGTCCACTCTTGTATTGTATCTCAGTGCTGTCATCTAAAGAAATTAGCACCACCACCACCACCACCACCACTACTGGGAAGTTTTCCACATTTAGCAACAGTACATTTGGGCAGTCTACAAGCAGTGGAGCGAGCATTGATGAGTCATTTCCGCATGGAAAGATTTTGGAGTCGCCAAATCTTCATATTTTTACATTTGCAGAACTGAGGAGTGCAACGAAGAATTTTAAACCAGAGGCAGTTCTTGGGGAAGGAGGATTTGGAAAGGTGTTCAAGGGATGGGTTGATGAAAAAACTTTGAGTCCAGTAAAAAGTGGGCTTGGAATGGTGGTTGCTGTGAAGAAGCTCAACTCTACAAGCATGCAAGGTTATGAAGAGTGGCAGGTAATCGTTTTTATTTATTTTGTAAATTTTTTTCTTTTAAAATCATTCAGCTTTTAGGATAAGCTAATGTTCTCTTTTTGTGAGTTCTTTGAAGCTGTGTTAATTTCTTCAACTGCATAAAGTTTTCAGGAAAAATAAGTATTTCCCTGCAATTTATTCTAAACTTGAAATTGCATTAAGTTCTCATCATACAACATATATTTGTGGATCTTTAATAAATATATATTTTTTTCATTGGAAACGTAAAAGCATAAATTTGGTAAGTGTGCTTGTCTTGGTAGATGAAGCCAATGACAGTATGTGTTGGCAGAAGTTTCAAGATAAAAAAGAAAGCAGTTTCTCCCCCTAGACCCTTCCTTAATCCACACTTTAGACGGAAATTTTGTGAGTGTTCATGGAGATAAAGAACCAGTTCTTTAGAGAAATTTGACTTTGTTTGTCTCATAATAATCATATTTAGAGAAATATACTCGAAAGTTTCATTCAGATCAAAATTTCCTTCTTATGCTTATTTCTCCACTATATAGGAAGAACAATATTCTCCCCTTTCACACTTTGGCATTCTCCATTGCTTTTATCATCCTTTCGTTTGAGATTTGTTCACTCGAAAATGTAAGACGATTACAACAATGCAGCTCAATTGAAAAAATCAGTTTAATTATGACTTTAACTAATATGGGTAAGGTTTATTTTAATGTCTGTAGCGAAGTTGTAAAAATTAGATTGAACATGGAACTGAAAAAATGAGATGTTCAATATTCAATTGTTCGACCAAAGTTGAATCGAAGGTTAAAACACATGATATAATAAATATTAAAATTAATTAAATATAATCTAAATGTATAATAATGATGCAATAATATAAATATGTGGCAAAAAATAAATAGAATTCATACACAAGTAATATATTTTGTAATTATCAAATTAAACATCTACAATATTTAAATTACTGGCCTCTTTTTTGGTAGCCATAAGCAAAATTTTGATGGCCCCAGGCCCTTTAAAATCTTGTATTTTCTTCCTTCAAAATTTTGATTTTCTAAAAATTAAATGAATATGGGAGAAAATTCTACACACCTTTAATTAATTGGTTTAGTTTCAATTTACTCAGAGGGTCCTTTGAAATTAATAGGTTCAATTTACACACTTTCATGCAATTACAATATTCTTCATAATTTGTATACAATTTCCAAATTTTTCATAGGGATAGCATTCAAAATTTAAGGACGAACCTTTTCATGGGTTTGAACTCTCAATTTAGCATTAATAAGTTTCATTAAATAAAAAAACAAGCCGAGGAAGAATCAACCTTTACAACTAATTAATAGTAAAAGCTCAAAATAATTCTCCCGACTATTAATAAATGTCCAATTTAGTCCCAGAGCTTCGAATTGCCCCATTTTAATCCCTCGACTAGAAGAAATCGAGCTAACTTGGTCCCTGAACAATTTGTCGTTTAAATTAATGGAAAAAGCTCCAGGGATTCGCTTCTTTGTGGGCATTTAGGTAGAACAACTGCTCAACGCCTTCCCGCCATACACCTTGAAGACCAATTTGTGCGAGGTGAAGCTGTGTAGAGGGAGACGTGAGCGACCTAGGGCGACGCGAGCGAGATGCGCCGTTCGTGCTTTGATTTGCATTCCGGGTAGTTCGCGTGCGATTATGAGACAAACTATGCCCCACTGAGCAAGAAACCCTTCGAGTGAGACAGTGCACTTCGACATCATGAGACAGAGACAACGAGCAATGTGCGACATCCACAAGGAGACGGATCAAGGTTTGTATATTCCTTGGGTTTGAAACTTGGTGGTTGTAATAACAAGGATTTCTCTTTCTTTATTATTTAATATAGGTTTAAATTTATATTTGGCCTAAACCTAATCAACTAATACTCGTCATTTTATTATTTTACTGGGTCCATTCAACTTTAGAGAGAATTGATAAATAACAACTGAACCATTGATTTTTTTTTACAATGTTGTGGTGTCCTCTGGTGTTTATTCCGTTTTCTGCTTTTTGCTGCTTAATTTAAACGACAAATCATTTCCAGGGACCAAATTGACTCAATTTCTACTAGTTGAGGGACTAAGATGGGGCAATTTGAAAGTCTGGGATTAAATTGGACATTTATTGATAGTCGATGACTATTTTGAGCTTTTACTTATTTGTGAAGGTATTAGGTTAACTTAGCTCCTCAAAGAGCTCATGAAGAAGCTAGAGCTGTCGAGGGAGAGGGCAACAATTGGGGAATTACCATCGAGGGAGAGGGCAACAATTGGGGAATTACCATCAAGGGAGAGGGTGACAACCAGCGAAGGAGAATGGTAGGGAAAGAAGATCGGGAGATTGGAGCTACTGTGATGCATGGTAAATGGTGAAAGAGAATGATATAGGAGTTTGAGGGCTAGGGTTACGTATTGGGTATTAAATTAAGTATAGAAGTTCTATAAATTTAATTCTTAGCACTTAAATTTAAAATTAATTTTGATTATTGGATCAAATGGAAAACCAAGTAATTTTATAAAACAGTGTCAGATTCGCTAGTTTATATGTTGAACTGTTAGTTCTCATTGGTTTGAGGCGAATCTGGTTAAATAGGCAAACAAGACTTATTGTTGGAGCAGTTCATAGTTGAACCAATCAGATTGATCAGTCAGACCCAAATTTTAAATCCTTGGTTCGCATCGTGTATCATATGTTCCAAGCAAATTATATCATTTTAATGTACCTCAGATGCAAAGGTGACAAAAAAGATTGAAGAGATTGTTTCAAATCTCATTCAAACCAATGGTTGAACATGGTTTAAATGTGGCTTGAATATATGAGCTTTTGATGGTGAACTGTTATGCTAATCAATTATTTTTTAAAGGTAAATTAATCATCAATATTATTAATTTGTATTGAGTAGAATTGAGAAAAGACTGTCAAGTCAACTGGACATTTATTGAAAAAAGGTGCAAATAATTGATGATACTAAGAAGTATTAAAGATCTCATGGGCTTATTTACAAAGTTACTGAGATTGATAATAACTAATTTAGTCTGAAATTAGAGGTGATTATCACTTTTGTGGGGCATAGTCGACAATTTCAATTCCTCCAGTAGAGTTATTAACATATTTTGGTCTTGTTGTTGTTGTTTTTTTTTTAATGAGATAGTCCTATCCATTCAACACCAGTTCTTATATATGTTTATTGCTCTTAAAAAAAATTAAATATAATTTTTTATGTGAATGAGGATGTTGCAAGATCACTCAATTTACCATCTTTCATTGATGTAGGTGATAATATGGGCATGCCACCTTTAGATGTAGGTGATATTATAGATATATAGGTTATTATTTGACCGAGATAAAACAAAAGGTCGATGCCATTCAGGCAGCGGGAAGCACTGTGGATCCGGAGGACATCATATTATACACGCTTAATGGCTTGCCTTCTACTTACAATGGCTTCAAAACAGCCATCCGCACCAGAGCTGAACCAGTTGATCTGGATGAACTTTATTCTCTACTGTGTAGCGAAGAAGTTAATGTTCTTTCAGAACTGTTAACTGAGCTTACAGCTTCAAATACTACTGCCGATTCGTCATTTGCATTAAATGCAGTTCGAGGACGATTTCGTGGTCGCGGACGAGGAAGATCCTCTGCTTGTGGAGGTCGCAGCACCAACTCTTCAGGCCGTGGATGTGGACGTCGTTCCTCCCCACACATTGAATGCCAAATTTGCCTTAAACCGGGACATTCTGCATCCACCTGTTGGCATAGAGGGAATTTTGCTTATCAACCACAACAGCAACAAGCGTTTATTGCGCAGGATGATCCGTCCAATGCTGACTGGTTTTTGGACACGGGAGCCTCCAATCATCTAACATCTAATATAACACAACTATAGTCAGCTCAACCTTACTCAGGACTCTCTCAAGTGCAAGTTGGCAGTGGATATCATTTACCGATCACGCATTCAGGCCAGGGTATTCTACCTACACCGTCTAGTAAGCTTAACCTCCCTCTTATCCTCCATGTTCCTCAAATTACTCACAACCTCCTCTCGGTAAACCGTTTAACTCATGACAATCCTTGTTACATTCTCTTTAACTCTAATGGCTTTCTCATTAAGGATTCCAAGAGTCATCGGACGCTACTTCAGGGATCCTCTCATCAAGGACTCTACCCAATTAAATCCATATCAACTCCTCGAGATCGGACAGAGTTTTCCATTCCTGCAAGCTTCTCTTCACTTACAAATAAATCTTCGTTCTGGCACCAACGTCTCGGGCATCCCTCACCTTCCACGCAATCACTCCTGTCTGCTGCTTTTCCTTCCACGTCCAGTTCAGCTCACTGTGATGCTTGTGCTCGGGCAAAGGCTCATAGAATTTCCTTTTCTACCAATGTACCTAGAACTACAAAGTGTTTAGAAATTATACATACAGATGTATGGGGACCCTCCCCGATTTTGTCAGTTCAAAATTACAAATACTATGTAGTTTTTGTTGATGATTATACCCGCTATACATGGGTTTATCCACTTAAATACAAATCAGAAGTGTTTCCTATCTTTCTTCAATTCAAATGTTTGGTTGAACGACAATTCCAAGTGCCCATTAAAATGTTACAATCGGATCGTGGTGGAGAATATTTAAGTAACCAATTTCAATCTTACTTACGTTCAGTCGGTATCTTTCATCGTCTCTCTTGCCCTCACACACCACAGCAAAATGGTGTAGCTGAACGCAAGCATAGGCACTTGCTGGAAACCACTCGTTCTCTTCTCTTCTATGCTCATATTCCGCTCAAATATTGGGTAGAAGCTCTCCTTACAACCACATGCCTTATTAACCGCTTACCGTCACGACATCTTCGTAAGCTATCTCCTTATCATCTCCTATATAACACTCCCCCTACATACAACCATCTTCGGGTACTAGGTTGTCTCTGCTATCCTTGGATTCCCACCATCCAACGTCATGAACTTCAACCTCGCTCCCTTCCCTGCGTGTTCATGGGCTATGATTCTCATTCCAAAGGTTTCAACTCTCTTCATCTTGACATTGGACGTATCTATTTATCTAGACATGTCACCTTCTTTGAACAACATCTCCCCTTCAAAACACTTACCTTCCCCACTGATCATTCAATCCCAATTCCGGATGATACACTCTCGGTGCCTCTGTCTAGCCATCCGTTACTTCTGGTGCCAACTCCTGTAACCACCACAACTCCCACTTCCTCTGAGGCAAATCAGTTTCATCCAATCATACAACACTCACCCTCTCCTTCAGCTACGTCCACCTCTGTCTTACCTCATACTTCAATTGAGCCTGTTCATACTCCAATTGAGCCTGTTTCATCTCGCCACCACATGTTAACTCGTCAAAAGACGGGTAACTTAAAGCCGAAACAAATTTTCAATCTACTCACTACTTCTGTACCTCCCTCTCCAACCTCTTTCACCGAAGCCAGTAAGCATTTACCCTGGCGACAGGCTATGTCCACTGAATTTCAGGCTCTACTTCAACAAGGCACTTGGACATTAGTTGAGCACAAACCAAATCTAAATATTCTAGGCTGCAAATGGTTGTTCAAAACCAAATTACATCCAGATGGCTCCATTTCTCGATACAAGGCTTGGCTCGTTGCGCAGGGGTTCAAACAACAGTTTGGTGTTGATTATACTGATACATTTAGCCCTGTGGCTAAATTCCCCACCATCCGCTTATTGCTCACTCTTGCTACCAGCCGTGGATGGCCGACCTATCATCTAGACGTCTCCAATGCGTTTCTCCATAGCAAATTAGACGAAGCTGCTTACATGAAACAGCCTCAAGGATTCCAAGATCCGCAGCATCCCACACATGTTTTTCAACTGCATAAAACCATTTATGGTCTCAAACAATCACCGCGCCGTTGGTTTGCCACCTTCTCAAATGTCCTCCTGAATTATGGTTTTACAGCTAGCAAGAACGACCCCTCTCTGTTGACATTCACTCAAGGCAATGATAACATGTATTTGGTGGTTTATGTCGATGATGTGCTACTTACTGAGTTACTGGAGATAATCCCACAGTCATTGACACGCTGTTGTCACGGCTTCATTCATGTTTTCGTATGCGCAATCTAGGCCCTGTTCAAAAGGTTTTTGGCATACAAATCTCACACCACCAATCAGCGCTTCATCTATGCCAATCCAGGTATATAGCCGAAGTACTTAACAAAGCAGGAATGCTTCACTGCAAGCCAACGTTAAGTCACCTGCCTATAAAATTGCAATCTCCTACCGATAATTCACCAGTCTTCCCTCAATCGGATCTGTATAAACGGCTCGTGGGCTCCCTGCAGTACATCACCCTTACGTGGCCAGATGTTGCATTTGCGGTAAATTACCTCTGCCAACATATGCACAAACCATATCAAATATATTACCAATACCTCAAGCGTGTCCTTCGATACCTAAATGGCACAATTGAGTATGTCCTCCCGATATCAGCTTCCGATCTTCAGCTTCAAGCATTTGCTAATTCGGACTGGGCCTCTAATCCTACGGATAGGCAATCCATCTCTGGATTCTGTGTATTTCTCGGACAGAATTTACTGTCTTGGTGTGTTAAGAAGCAGCCTACAGTTGCACGGTCCTCAACCGAGGCAGAATACCGTGCTCTCGCTGCCACAGCAGCTGATGTTCTCTGGCTCAGACGATTACTTGCTGACTTTAATGTGTCATCGTCGTCTCCAACTTTGATTTATTGTGATAATATTTCAGCACTTGCATTGGCCAACAACCCAGTATTCCATGCTCGAACTAAGCATATTGAAGTTGACTACCACTTCATTCGTGATTGTATACAGGCTCAACATGCCTTTGTTCATCACATTTCTACTACCGACCAACCCGCTGATATCTTTACTAAATCTCTGTCCTACAAGAAGTTCCAATCTCTGCGATCCAAGCTGACAATTTCTACGACATCGTCTGTCACGACCCAACCCGACCGGGACGGATCCCGCTCGCATCGGGTCGCGACGGAGCCAACAAATCCAGGATCTGGCTTTGGAAGTTTCTTCAGAACTTTCTTCCAAATATAACACAGACAGAAAAACACAGAGCTACTAAAAACATCCGAATACAGCGCAGTTCATCTATCTTTTCTTTCATCAAAATAATCATATATAGATACAGTACATGACTTATAGACAGAAAGAACAGAATAAAATAGAACAGATAAGCCATGACTGTAACAAAATCAAAAGTACAAAATACCTAATCACAGATCAGACTCTGGACAGCTAATCCAAGACTTCCTTCCCTTTCCCAGAACCTGAAAACCACGTAGAAAACAAGGATGAGCTAACAGCTCAGCAAGACATCAATCACCAATCAAAATCATCAGAAACTCGCATCCGAAATAGCCGCTCCTTTCCCTGATACTTACAAAATCTTGATGGATTCTGACCCCTTATAACTTCCTTTTGATAGCACACAAACACTTTAATTCATTCAAGAACTCAATTCAGAAAAATCAGAATTCGTACGAAATTTCAGCGGCATAACAGCAGTATACGGAATTTACACAAAATTCACAGATTCAGAAATTTACCAAATTACCACAGAACATTCACAACAACATTGTAAGACTTTCATTGTACTGACAAAACATTTTTCAACATCCTGATAATTTGCAGTTCGCTTAAAACACCGCAGAATCCAAAATATCCGGTAAAAATCTTCCAGAAAATACTCAAAACGTTCACAATTAACATCTTAGAGATATACCAAAAGTTACGCGGTAAAACCTTTGTCAACAGAAAATAATACCCGAAATTCGCTAACGGAAACAAAATTCAAAACAGAAAACCCGTCAAAATCCTTGTTTCTGAAAATTGAGAAAGGCGGAATGTGCCTTACCTCGAGTCGGTCAACTTCTTTAACTACAGCAACGGACGAAAATGGACCGGAGTCGCCCAAAAATCACTTTTCCTTCTTTTTCCTTCATTTTCCTCTCTCCTGGCGTCCTTTTCTTTTCCGAAAATATCTCATTCTATATATATCCAGACTGATAGTACCGGACGATCGCAACTTCGTCCCGGACGATCTATGCTCTGGACGAATTTAGTCCAAACGAAATTAATTACCGTCCCTAGACGACTTGGGCTCTATAAGATTTTCGTACAGACGAAATTAAATATCGTCACTGGACGATTTGGCTCTGGAGAATTTTCGTCTAGACGATCCAAATTTCGTCCAGACGAACTGCTCAGGATCCAAATTTCCAGCACAACCTGTACCGATCGTCCTGGGACGATCCAACTTCGTCCCAGACGATCCTGGAACAAAAATGATCTTTACATCGTCATCTTGACAGGAGGTATTAGCACGACCGCCTATTAGCACGGTCGCCTGCATCTCCTACTCCACTTCTCCTGTTCTAAACGAACTTGTGTACGGCATTGGTAATAGCCGTTGATGGTCTGCCAATCAATCTGGACCATCTATTGTAATTCACTCTTAATGTTATATATATGTGAATGAACAGGAAAGAGAAACGAAGCTCTAAGCAGCAAAGGTTTCTCTTGTTTGTTTGTGTTTGCTCCTTGTGCAGGTCACTGGAAGGAGGCAGACTTCGTCTTCATATATGATGGTGGCTATATAGATACTTAATGCTAAATCGTTTCATTAGAAATTATACCCCATTTTTGTGGTCTACTAGAAACAAGTAAACGGGTGAGATCTTATGATTCTAAATATACCTTCATGCTAAAAATAACAATTCAAAATACATAAAACACATGGAGAAACCATATCCTACATGAATCAGTTCCTAGGGTTTGCTTGGGCTTTAGCTGCCAGCTAGAGATTAAGAGAGGCGGATCATCCTCTCCAATTGAGGATCCATTGTATCTTGTTCATTTTCTTTCATCTTTTATCAATTAGAGAGGTTTATTTTTGGCTATTTCTTCCAAATTCTTCTCCAATCTGTTTTTGCAGGGGCTGAAATTAAAATTCAGCAAGAAAAACTCTTGTTCCTACAAACATTTTCTATCACATTTCAAGCAATCCAAGACAGAGAAAGCAATGGTTACACTATTTCTAATGTATAGCTGACTAGGACATGGGAAACCAGATTAGTTTATATTCCTCCAGCTTTATTTTTCATAGAATTTGATTATATTTTTAAACACTTTTCAAGGTTCTCATTCCTCTGCTACTTTTTAAGAGTAATTCTCTCATCATTTCTTTATTTTCAGTCTGAAGTTAATTTTCTGGGAAGGCTCTCGCATCCTAATCTTGTCAAACTGTTGGGGTACTGCTGGGAGGACAGGGAGCTTCTCCTGGTTTATGAGTTCATGCCAAAAGGGAGCTTGGAAAATCATCTTTTCAGAAGTATGTATTTTTATCAGATATTATTTTTTAGCATTATGAATTCTAAGATTGATTTTAATGAAAGAGAGCTTCAATAATATTTTTTTGCAGTTAGAAATTCAGTCAATTCCACTAATTAGGGTCTGTATGGGATAGTTGCAATTGCCTGTAAAGAAAGTGTAGAATTGTGAGACTTGTTGATACTATATGCCTTTTCTCTTTCAAAAATATCACACAATGATTGCAGAGATAATTGTAAATAACTTTCTACTTCTCTCCACTTACAAATCATTCCAAATGTTGCTCAAGTGTTGGATAGAGTTGATATCTAATTCTTTGTCAAATAACTCTATATATTTCATCTGAAATTCTCAAGAAACTTAAAGACATTCTTGGATTCAAAGTAATGAAGTAACGTATGTTTTGGTAGGAGGGGCTGCTTTTGATCCTCTCTCATGGAATGTTAGGCTAAAGATAGCCATTGGTGCTGCTCGAGGCCTTGCTTTTCTACATTCTTCAGAGAAACAAATTATTTATCGTGATTTCAAGGCCTCTAATATTCTTCTTGACTCGGTATTAATCATAACATAATTAACATGTTTTTATTTTCCCTCTTAATATCTAATATGTGTTCATCTTTTGCAGAACTACAACGCAAAACTTTCAGACTTTGGTCTAGCGAAGAATGGGCCAATAGGTAGTGAGTCCCATGTGACTACCAGGGTCATAGGCACATATGGCTATGCAGCTCCTGAGTATGTTGCAACCGGTATGTTGTTACCTTTCGCTTTTGAGTTTTGAGACAAAAGTAAAAAAGAATGAAGAACTTGCCAACCCCTTGCCTTCCAGAAATATAATGCGTCGACAAATCATATATTTGATTGATTGTATATTCTAAACTGGTTATCCAAAAACTGTCTTCATTAGTCAAAAATAAAGCATAGAATAAGAAAAGATTATCCTGTAAGGGTGGTGGATGTAGAATACAAGAGTCTGGAGATGAGATAATAAAAAATAAGTAGGCATTATGGGCATCAACAAGATAATAAATAAAATAATGTAAAACAGTTAAGAGGTAAAGGTGATAGATCAAAGATAATATAGATAGAAGGAATGAAAAAAATATAATTTGTGACAGTTTTCTTACTGTTTTCTAAAACAGTTTTTTAGTACAGAAATTTAAATATTTGTCCTAAAAAATAGCTTTAAGAAGCAATAGAAAAGCAGTCCCAAACAAAGCCTTAATCTATCCTCTTACATTGTTACATAATGAATGCAAAACCTTTCGCCCATATTATTGCACTAAACATACATTTGTTTTACCATTGTGATTTGATGATTCATCAATCCTTACAGGTCATTTGTATGTAAAGAGTGATGTGTACGGGTTCGGAGTTGTCTTGTTAGAGATGCTCTCAGGTCAGCGAGCACTTGACCCAAATCGACCAGCTGGGCAGCACAGTCTGGTAGATTGGGCAAAGCCATATCTAGCTGACAGAAGGAAGCTATCGAGAATGATGGATTCCAGGCTTGACGGCAAGTATCCTTCAAAAGGAGCTCTTCAAGCAGCTCAGCTCACGTACAGATGCATTGAAGCCGAACCGAAAAACCGGCCTTCAATGAAGGAAGTCGTCGAGACTCTGGAGGAGATTGAAGCCCTCAAAGGCCATTTGAGGGAATCGAAGGAAGCCTCTCCTCAGCGCAGGTCTCGCCAACTTGGCCAGGCTCCAACGAACACTCGCTCGCCGCTTGGACTGACGTAATAGAGCAATTATTAGGTGGAGTGCTGATGGAAGAATCGTCCTCACAAGCACTGGTACTTAACGGTATCCAGCGGTACCGATTGCGGGTACGGTACCCACCAATGAGGTGATGTGGCATATTTTTATTGATCTCCGGACGCACTCCGCGCCTAATAATTTCTCGACGTAATAAGGCATTAACTTGGGTTGTTGGTGTTGAAGTTCGAAGCTGTGCTGCTTGTCTTTATATTAAAAAATGTAAACTGAACATGGGTTCAAATCTTTGTATGGAGCATTGATTCAATTTTTATACATAAAAAGCATAGAGCATTCAATTAAATGTACTCTGTTTACTTGAAAAGTCCCATGGTTTAGTAAAATAGGGATGTAGCTTTTACTATAAGACTAAATTTTATTTGGAAATAATCAGGTTGGCTGCATGAAAATATCAATTTTTGGCATTTTTTTTGGTGGAATATTGGTCGTTAGAAACACCGGTAATTCAGCTGTCTTTCCGGCGGAAATTTCCGCCGGAAAATCCATCATTTTTAAATATGCCGCCAGATTTTTCGGTTGAAATTTCCGTCAGAGAATCAATTGGTGAAGGCCTATTTCCACCGTTTCGTCCTTTCATTCGCCAATTCACGTGAAAAAGGCGTCGAAAAATTATTTTTGCACGAAACGGAGCCATGTTGCCATTTGCTATACTCGGACAGATTTGACTCCACTCATGAGCGCATTCCTCTTGAAGTCCACAATTCCTCGGTCGATCGTCTTAATAGGGAAGTAATAATTATAAAAAAATTATTATTATACTGATGATTCCAAAATAATTTTGATGAAACTCAAATTAGTTAAATTTTAGTTTTAGCTCCTTGTTGAAAGATCATATAGCAGTTTTGTAATTGAATAATTATAGTTAAATTTTTTTTTTCATGCACAAACTTTATTGATATTTGTATGAATTATGCATTGTTATGTAAGAGTAATTTGGATATGTGAACATGTTGTAGTGACCTTAAATTTAATTTCCTAAATTCCAAAAAATTTCTTGTGAAAGTGCTGCGACATCAAGCTCTCAGATTTTTTGAGGTTTGAGGGAGTGCAGTGGTGTTGGGGTTTTGGATGCTATGACGGTAGGTCTGAAATTATATATATTTTTTTAAATTAAATATATAATCAATTCATCAAAATCCATACCAACCCCATCCCCTCCCCCCATTTCTTTGGTTTGGTCATGAGAGAAGAAGAGAGAAAGAAAAAAATATGAGAGAGAAAGTGAGGATTGCGCTACTATTTTGTCTCTTCATTTATGAAAAGTATTCTAATCGTGATAGGTAACCTTAATCCTACTTCTATTTTTAATGATTTTGAGATTTGTTCAATTTCTCCCTCCTAAAATTGATAAAAATATAATATTTCTTATTTGAGTGATTTTTCATTGTGTAACTTTTGAAATGTGGTAGATATTGCGCCCCCCCCCCCCCCCCCCCCCCCTAAATATTTTGTTTTGTTTATATTAAAATTTTACTAATTGATTTTGCATATATGACATTCTATTTGATGTAAGTTGGATAATATTGTGTTAAAATGATCAAAAGTTAGTGTGTTGTATTTAGGCATGAAATACTTGATGTGCACTATTTATTAATTTCCTAGTCTAACATGCATTTTAATATAATACATGCATGCATACTTGTGAGCATACTGGATAAATATATATATTTATAATTATTGCATACAATGCGTATATAATGTCTGTTATTATGATTTATATGATGTAGAATGTGTGCAAAAGTAAGAAAGACTAATTTGGAATGATTGGCTTATATAGGTTATTTCTTATCATAAAAAAAATCACAACTCTTATGCATATATTTTCTTTTGAATATATATATTATATTATATATATATATATATATATATATATATTAAGTTTAATTGATAAAATGTTTTGAATTGCTTATTAAAATATATTAAAATGTTATTACTTTTTTGCTAAGAAATAGAGATAGATTCTCCAATTTTTCCAATTTTTTATGAGATATATTTTGACCTACAACAGTTAAATAATATTTTAGGAGTTATAAGTCCAATTTATGAATCATCTTAAAAGTTTATGAGGGTTGTGAAATCCTGAAGAACTAGCCCGAGGCTAACCTAAAGGTGGGGTGGGGGGTGGGCGTGTGAATTGGTTATTTAAAATTTTTTTAGGAAAAAGAACATCTTTAAAAACTTTTCAAACCCATACATGATAATTAATACAGCGGATACGGAAAAGAGTAAATTTCACAACAACAAAATAAAATAGATTTTTCAACCACACATATAATTGTAGAAAATAAAGTGCAAAAAAATAATCAGAACGAGCACACCAGAATTTATAGTTGTTCAATCAACCTGACCTATGCACACTCTTTGGAGACTCCCTCTCCAAGTATTGCACTAAATAGTAGTGACTCTCCTTTTGCTCTCATAGTAAGGCGAAGAAGCTTGTACGTATACTATTTCACCTCCCCGATGCGGTAGAGAATCATGACTCTTTTACAGGTAGGGAACCTCAACTCTATTTTAACCCTCCTGGTGATGGTTAGACTAGTGGTGCAAATGAGCTGAGTCAAGCTCGAGTCAAGAGGTGTTCAAGTCGAGCTCAACTATCAAAGAGAGAGCAAGAGATTTATTCTCTTTCTTCAAAAAATTTGATTTGATTGGTGTCTTTTATCACTGCAGCTGGAGGAAAAGAGAGAGAGAGTGCAGATTTTTTATTTATGATATTCATCCTAAAATCAATAATTAAAGCTAAGCAACAACATTAGGATTTTTTTTTTTTTTTACTTTTTCGACAAAAAAATTTATTCTGCTTAAAAATCGCAAAATCTAATATGCTAAGACTCTAATGAGCTGAAACCTACGTCTTCATTCTGCGGCGATGAGATTAAAACTGACTGTTTACAACTTTCTAACTCGTTTTTCCAAGAAATTTACCGATATGTTGAAACAAGAGGAATTTCTGGCTAAGTTAGGTTCCGATTCCGATTCATGCACCAGCCCTTCCGATTCATGCATCCTTTCTAATTCATGCACTCCCTCTTCCATGCCCTCTTCCACCTCCCTCTTCGCTGAGCAGCCCATTTCTTCTCTGCAATTTTCTGGCTCGTTTTTTCTTCTACAACAGTATATATTTACTTACGTCTTTCGCGGGTATCAAATTGCAAAAATAGGGCGGCAAATGCTTAAAAGTTCAAATGAACTGCATTATCGGGTCAGGTCGCTCACTCCGACAAGACATAAAGCAAAGTTATTAAATTAAAAAAATGCCTAACAGATGTCGCATTTCTATTGGTGACCGAACGCAGAGATGGGTTTGGTCACCTAACCCAATAATTTGCCCTAGAGAAGAGAGAGAGAGAGAGAGATCAGTTTTATACTTTTTTTTTGTTTTGTCATTATTACTCTGTTGCTATCAAAGGAGAGAGGGGGTTGCGATTGACATTTGAGCCAGCATAGGCGAGAGTTTAAAAATTAGGCGGTAATTTAAAATGAAATTCTTATTAATCTTTTTAAATATTGAAATTTAATAATTTCGGGTCGGCTCGCGAGCTGAGCCTTATTAAGCTCAAACTCAAGCTCGTTTAACAAACTAGCTCGAGTTTAAGCTCGAGCTCAAGCTCGTGGCTCGATAAGCTCGGCTCGCGAGCTCATTAATGAGGCGAGCTCGAGCCGGCTTGGCTCACTTACACCCCTATGGTTAGCTAACCACAACTCTATTTTTACCCTTCTGGTGATGGTCAGAAAACCATAACTCTATTTTCACCCTCTAAGTGATGGTCAGGGAACCATAATCTTTGCTAAATAACTTCTTTCTCATAGCCATATAGAATCTAGACATACACTTGTAGATACTAGGTAAGAATTTTCTTAGACTAATCTTATGAATTCCCTCACAACTTCTCCCTCACAAAATCTCTCTATTTTCTCACAAAGCTCTTATTCTCTCCCTCAAGTCTCTCTCTCATGAAGTTTAAACATCCAAAGATTTTCTAATAGAAGTATTATAAAATCTTAAGTTGTGGGCTTTAAGAAAACCCTAATTTACAAGAGATTCAACTTTTATTCGTACATTACGATACACGTATCATACAATACGATCAATGTAATTCAGACTCCTCCAACAAGATCGTTCAGACTAACTATTCAACTTTTATAATATTTCATATAATACAATCATAACATCGTACGATATGAACTATAGAAATTCCTTTTGTTCGTTTGGGATGATCATTGGGACGGTCAACTTCGTATACTGTCATTCATCTAGGATGGTGGATATCATATAGTATGATCGGTATAAAAATCATGGATTTCAATTGGTATGATCTCTAGTACAAATAATTTTGTACACGGGTAATCATATAGTACGAACTGTTTCGTATAATACGATTGGTCACAATAATTGTCCATTATTTGATTGCCTGATATCGGGGGATTAATTCAAATTTTTTTTTAATTATGGTGTACAATTTGAACCAAATCGTACAGAATTAGTATCCTTCTTAACTTTCGGCGGCTAGGGTTTTGACAGAGCATAACAGATTATACAGTATGAATTAAAATTGTATAATACGAACAGAATTGTATAGTACGAAGTCAAGATCATATATTACTAACTACTTAAAAAATAACTCTCTCAAAAATATTTTTCTCTCTCTCCATGTGTGTATATTATCCACTGAATTACATGATACGACTCAAGAAAGAAATAAATATTGACTAAAATGAAAATCGATCGTAACCATAATCTATCCAGTCTTGAGTTGATCAGAATTGCAAGTGAATGGTTGACTTATTTTCTTAAACATTAGCGCACACAAAATAAAATAAAATATCATAGAAATAGAAAAAAGGAGTAACATACACAATAATGTATGTTATCATCAAAATAGAAACATAAACAAGAATGCATAAAACAAATAGACTCAAATGACTAACAACTCGAGGTAAAAAAAAAAACCACATACATGAAAACTCTCATGGACATTTTCAGAATATAATAAACTTACTCAACAAACAGGAAAGGCAAATAAGATAAATTTTGACTTTATTGTAATCAAAGGATTTGGATTCTAGAGTTTGTACACCAAGCTTAACATCTTCATAGGCAAAAATATTTTATTTAAATAATCTA
The DNA here is from genome assembly GCF_001605985.2 of Dendrobium catenatum. Classification (NCBI taxonomy): domain Eukaryota; kingdom Viridiplantae; phylum Streptophyta; class Magnoliopsida; order Asparagales; family Orchidaceae; genus Dendrobium; species Dendrobium catenatum. The sequence goes on along the minus strand of NW_021471428.1, from coordinate 113,042 downwards.
GTTCAAGAATTACAAAGAAAAATTTAAACTTTTTGGACTGCTGGCATGAAATATATCAAATAGAATATTACTATAAAAATGATTAATGAAGAACCAAGATTTTTCAAAATCAAGTATTAAACGTTTTGTGAAACACATGAATTTTTTACGGTTTAAAGATATACCAAAAAGAAAATTTCATTTAAGTTGAGCTCATTTTGTGCCTCTTTTATCAGTTTTTGGCGCACATTGCACATCTTTTATTTTTTAATACAATCAGTGCATCTTTTACTTTTGGCATCATTACGTATCTTTTGATTTTGGACTCATTTTATGCCTTTTTTAATTTTTGCAAATTGCTCATTTCTAAATCTTTAAGAATCTCAGTTGTAAGATTATCTTTCAAATAGAAGAGAAGAATAACTCATTCTCTTCTATAGGATGGAATAATCGACAAAGCAAACATGAGATTTCTAATAGGAATAAATAGCGTGATGTAGAAAAATAATGAATTTCATTCGTTAAATTGTAGAATGTATTCATGATATATAAAAAATATAAATGAATGAACATATTTTGATTTCAACCGTCTCAACTCCAATTCAATTTAGATTTTCAAGTTCACACAAGGAATTAACGTATAAAGGAAATAAGACGAGATATGTAAATTCATGAATTTATATCCTTTTAGTTTAAACATATCAACAATTTCTTATCTAACATATTAAGTAAGAATAGAAGTAATTTTATTATAAATAGAAAAGAGTGTTGCAGTAAGGGTTCATTCGTACAGTATGATCAAAATTATATAATACGATTTAATTTGTATAGTACGAGTACAAGTCATACAGTACAATCAACAGAAACAACATATTACTTGACTGAAATTTTCTCAAGCAAAGAGCATAGAAAATAACCCAATATAAAAGAAATATAATAATATACTTGAAAGAAAAATAAATAGCACTTGAAAGTGAAGAAATAAACACAAACTAAAATATATATATTTTTTAATTTAAAAGGATAACAACATAAGAGATGCTGGAAAGAAAAATGTGATACATAAATAAAACGACAAAATACAGAAGGAAAACATAGACATAAAAAGAAAAGTATAATATGAACAAACTAGAATAGGGATGGATCATGATACGAAGGTGGTTGTGGAGATGGTTGGAAGAACTGGCTAAATCTGTCATATTACTGTTGGATGGTGGTGAACTGCTATTGAATATTTCTAAATTGCTTATTGAACCAACCTATACCATTATCATGTTGGGTTTGCTGTCAATCTAGGTGAGTCTCAAGTCTTTCAAATCCCTGAATCAACTCCTTATATGAGTAGTGGTGTGGAGGTGGTACAGGTACATGATCAACTGTAGGTGCAACTTCTCCTTCTTTATCAAACAACAAGTCTTATGGCTCCTAATCCCTATAAAAGAGCTTATAGAAGGAGGCATAAAAAAAGAAGATTGGAGAGTTCATTTATAAGTAATGCATATTGATGGAGCATAAAATTTAACCTAGATTATTTCACTTCACTTCTTCCTTTGTAAGTAATGCATAATCTGTTTGAAACTTTTTTACTAGTAGTATAGATAGATGCATATATATAATCTTTAGATTTCAAAGCACAAAAAAAGTTTAGACATTTAGCATTCAGTTTGGCTAAATCTCTATCATTAATACATCATTCAGAAAAAGATTTTCCAGTTTTAACACTATTTTCTAAACGTGAAGGTGCAGAATATTCTTGTTGAACTAACATCCACATGCGATAATCAATTGATTGCAAAAAAGTAGATATACAAATCTTCCAAAAATAAAAAAAGAAGATGGTTATGTGATTGAATATCCTTTCACAGTATTTTGATTTCCAAAGTTAGCCATGAACATTTTTCAAAATATTTATGAATCTTAATTTATGAATCCCACTCTAATACCACTTAAAGGTTCGTGTGGATTATGAAACCTTAAAGAACTGGCTCGAGGCTAAGCAAGAGGGGGGTGGGGGGTGAATTGGTTATTTTAAAAAAAATACTGCAAACATGAATAAGAATCTCTTGCTTATGAACAAATTCATTTTATTAAAATAGTATAAGATAAAAATGTAGTTATTCTTTTATATAATAAGAAAAAAATATTATAATAAAACTAAAGATTATGTGAAAATATACAAATAAAGATTAATCAAGTTTCTTAACGAGCTTCTTATTGAGTTTGTTCTCGAGCTTTAATTAACATTACTCATGAACTTAAATAAGTTGAATACATAACTGTTCAAGTTTGTTCATTTAATAGTCAAGTATTTTAAAAAATATTTAAATTTATTTGATTACTTAAACAAACGATCATGGACCATCAGCCCGCTACTGCTCAAAGAGCTACAATAAATCAAAAAGATAAAAAAACCTAAGGGCTGATTATCCCCATCTATACGGAATACAAAATCGCCTAGATACATTCTAAAGCGGCACAGAAAAAGTGCCCAAAAATAAGAAAGCACGAAAGATCTCCAATCAGCCCAGGCTTCCTTGTCAAAAACTCCCTCGAGGTGGAAGCAAACCTGCAAAAACGACAAAAAAGAATCAAAAGGAAACAGAAAGAAAAAGAAAGCAAAGTTACCCTTGAACATAAGGACAATTCCAGTTATCAGCTCCTGAAAAACCGACCAGAGCCTACCCAACTTAGTTAGAACGAGAATGAATGCAAACCACCATAAACCTATGGAAAACAAGCAATACAGAATCACAGTGAATAAAACATTGAATAACAACCCGTCAAATACAATCCAGAAGCTCAGGGCCTCAAACCAAACAAAAACCCAGCCAGCAATGAAGGATCCTGTTACTATCACCAACCCAGTAACCACCCATCAAAAGCAAACTAACCAGGCCAACCCAGAAAACACCTCCCAACTCATAGAGGTGCATAAAAGCAGAACCAACAAAATACATAACCCCACACAAACCAGCAACATAGAAAGAAACAAAAACAGAAAGAGGGACCAAAAAACCAACAGCCAGAAGAAAACCCCATCACAAACAGCCCAGAACTAATGATAAACATAAGGAAAACCAATTTTGTCTAAGTTTAGGAGACCTTGAATGTAAATAGGCAAATGATCCATGTTAATCTCTGTATAATTCTTGAACACAGTACCCAGGTAAGCCAATGCCTGGGCAACTGCATTCACCTTCTCATTAATAATAGAAAACGAGTGAGAAAAGGAATTCAGCTCCTCAATAAGCCTACGCCTAAAGTAAAACAGAGGGGGAGCACAAGGCAGAGCATTAAAACCAGTATCGACCAGGTTAACCAAAGGAAAATTAGCCTCAAGGATAATATTCTAAATCTTGAGCTTCTTACACATCTTAATCCCACTCATCACACTCATAAGAAGCACCATATGCATATCATTAACCACAGTCGGACCAGCAAAACTGGAAATAAACAAGCCGAGATGATCTCTGATAATACCCGCATAACCAAAAGTATTACCCACTTTAACGCACGCAACATTAACTTTAAAGTGGTTAAGAATATGCTTACCCCAACTAACACAAAACGGCTTCGAAATAACATTATTCCAATCTCCATTAATGCCAAAAAAAGACATAGTATGAAAACATTTGTTAAAATGCTTAATATACAGCAGCTTAGCCGTGAAAAGAGAAAAAAACTTTTTCTTTAATATTGTAAATAATCCTGTGATGATCCATATTCACCCCATTAAACCTAGAGTTATTCCTAGCCAACCAAATATACCAACAAATGAGAGAAGAAATAACATTCTTGATATGTCCTTTGTAGTCAACAAACCAAAGATCCAGTAACTGGGATATAGAAAGAGTAGCCTTGAAAAAGTTCAAGTGAAACAAATCCTCATAAAAGGTCCAAACCCTAACAGCTATAGGACTAGAAATAAAAATGTGATGCATATTGTCAACATGAAAACAGGATTGGCATTTAGAAGTAATAATAAGACCTTTCTTCCTGAAATTTTCATCAGAAGGTAAAAAATTATGTAAAGTTCTCCAAATAAAGACAGAAACAGTATGGGGAATTGTGCTATGCCAAATTCTTTTAAAAAGTTTAGAGGTATCTTTTTTAGTTCTAAAAGAATTCCAGGCATTTTTGATTCTGAAAGAGCCATCCTTAGAGCCCAAGAAAAGTAACATGTCCCCCACATTGGCATTCAAATGAATCTTAATAATAATTTGGATAATGTTATCCGGAAGGATAACAGAAAGTTTCTCCACATCCCACCCAATATCAGAGAAGAAGTAATTAACATTCAAATTAGAAATAGAAACAGTATTAAGTAATGAGTCAATGGACACCATTAACCCATCTATCCTGCCAGAAGTAAATATCTCCATTACCAAGGCCCCAAGCTAACAAGGGCTCCAAAAACCATTTGACAGAACAGATACACTGCCACACTTTAGAGTTACCTTTAGAATAGTAAGATAAGGTAGAATGCTTTCCACCACAATATTTATCCTTCATAAAGTTGGCCCAAAGACTATCATTATATCTAAAATTAAACCATAATTTCAAAGAGAAAGCCCAAGCCAAATCAAACATATCTTTGCAGCCTAAACCCCCTTCTTGCTTAATGCCACAACAACCTTTCCAATTTTTCTAATTAATCTTAGAATTCGAACCCAAGCCATTCCAAAAAACATTATTCAAAATCCTCTCAATTCTAAGACAAACTCCCATAGTAGGCAAGAGAGTTTGAAAGCTATAAACAGGCAGCGAGCAAAGAACACTTTTAATAAGAGTTAACAGACCACCGAAACTTAAAAATGAGGAATTCCAAGAAAATAATCTCTTCTGAATCAAGGAGATTAAATCATCAAAAAGAAAAGCTCTTTTTCTGCCTTTAAAAAGGGGAATACCCAAATATTTCATAGGAAGATGACCATGAGAAAACCCAGTAAGGTTTATAATATCCAAAATACGATCAGAACCAACATTCTTAGAAGCAATAAAACAACATTTTTGCTTGTTAAAAGAGAGACCACTAACAGCTTCAAAATGATTAAAATTACTTAAAATCTTCCTAATCCTATTCTTGGAGGCATTCGAAAACACAATGAAATCGTCCGCAAAACATAAATGAGAAATATGAGAATCGCCAAGAGTTTTGAAATAGAGACTAGGACAATTAAAGAACAAATTAGCCAAACCCCTAGATAAGTAGTCAACAACGATGATAAAATAGCCGGAGACAAAGGATCCCCTTGTCTCAGCCCATGAGATGCTTGGAAATAACCATGAGACTTCCCATTCACCATAATTGAATAAAAAGGACTTTCAATACAAGATTTAATAAGCTTAATGAAATTTAAGTCAAAACTGAAAAGGCTCAAAATTTTATAAATAAAAGACCAATTGATATTGTCATAGGCCTTAGTAATATCTAATTTCATGACCATGTTCCCACCTCTCACCTTAATGTCCAGATCCTGACAAAATTCCTGAGCTAAAAGAATATTGTCAGCAATAGCACGACCTTTAACGAAACCCATTTGGAAAGGAGAGATAATCTTAGGTAATAAACCAGATAACCTGCTCATCAAAAGTTTAGATAACAGTTTATAAAACACAGTGCATAAACTGATGGTACTGAAATCATTCCAAGAATTAACAGCAGGGTTCTTAGGATTTTAAAACAGTAGTAGTGGAAGTAAAGAACTTAGGAATAGGAGATCCGTTTAAAAAATCCTGAACAGCATGGAAAACATCATTAGCAGTAATAGACCAAGTAGTTTTAAAAAACTTAGTAGTATACCTGTCCGGTCCAGTTGCAGAATCAACATTCATGTTAAATAAAATACCTTTAATCTCTTCCATAAGAGGAACCTTAGAGAGGTTCTCAATGTCCTCCACAGTAATAGCCTTTGGAATAATAGAAGGGTCCACATTCATATCAGGAATAAAAGCTTTATTAAGGTGACCTTGAAAGTAATTAACAGCCATACTAGCAATTTCATCTTTATCTTCAGTGAAAGAAACGTTAACACTAGCAATTTTATGAATATAGTTCATGGCACGTTTCTTATTAACCAAAGAATGAAAATACTTAGTATTATTGTCACCCTCCACTAAATGTTTAGTAGCCTCTTTTTGTTTCCAAAAGGTTTCTTCCTGAATCTGGAGCTTAGAAAGCTCCCCTTTAGCTTCATTAAGCATGCACAAATTGGCCTCAGAGGGGTTATACTGACAAATATCCTCAATGTTAGAAATTTTGGACTCAGCAATAAGAATGTTGTTAAAGAGATTTTTAAAAACTTTATGATTCCACGACTTCAAAACTAACTTTATATATATATATATATATATATATATATATATCATTTAGACTACAATACATGGATACATAAAATAAAATAGAGAGATCACATAACTAGTCATGATTATACAAAATAAAAAAAATACCTATGTAGACTCAAACATATCGTATCATGAACTTAGCTATTCAGTAGTCTCTTTTCCTTTCTCTTGACCTAGAATAAAAGGAATAATAGGTGTGAGCCAACACAACTAAACATGCAACACTCATCGATCTATATTTCCAATAATTTATTTTTTAAGCAATTAATTATGGACAATTCAAGGGAATACAACATACTAAGCATAAAATAAATAATAGATGATTGAAATAAAGCAGACTGTGCATTGAAAGTAATAAACAAATACTTCATATATCAGAGCATAAAGTAACAAATTTCTCTTAGATCTTTATACCTCCCATAAAAAATAGATATCAAAATTCAGGCCCTTTTGACTCCCTGTGTTCGCTATCAGAAAATATGCCCTTATGATTCCCATTGCTTAACAAATATTATATATTCAAAATTTTAGGATAACTCCCTGTGCATTTAGCACAAGAAAAGAACTTCCACTGTATATTAGATCTCCTCATAATTACACATCTCAAGTTTAAAACATGTATAATATATCATTGCAGTGAGAAAATATAAATAAACTAATTTCAAAATTTCTCATAATCTTTATAGATAAGCAACAAAATTAACTACTAAGTATAATTTTAAAGTTTTAGAATGCCACTAGATTATCAAGGATGAATATTATTTTGAAGCTTTGATTATAGTATAGTATTATTTTATGTGATCAAAATTATTTTTTAGTTAAATAAAATAACAGATTTATCAAATTACCTCATAAATTTTTTCTCAAAAATACCTAAATATTTAGAATAACTATCTCCACGATATACACTAAGTTATAAGATGAAAGTTTTGAAGGTACAAAGTTTTCCACATTTGCACGATATAAATTTATAAATTTAATTAGAAAATTCTCAAATACTTATATTTTTGAAAACTTAAAATGTCAAAATGTAATATATCTCGATTTGGGTAACTTTCAAAACTATGATGATAGTAGAAAATAGATCAGAGTCACTTGAACCCAAGATTCTCTCTTTATAATTCCCCCTCTCTCTCTCTATCTTCTCGATTGCCTAAAAATAAGAAATGACTGATAAAATACTTCATATGGTGAAAACGTATATTTTTTTATAAAAATTGAGCCTTACGCCATTACGCCAATCCTACTTGCCGCAATGCTCCCCATAGGAAGACACTGCTTTGCAGTGCCGCACCCCAATGCCGTGACATTGAATTATTTATGTAGGAAAAGACACAAGAAGGGAAGTAGAAAGTAACAAGCTGAATCTAAAAGGAGTATTGTATTATTACTTAATGTCTTAGAGAAGATACAAGTTATATATATAGGAACTGAGATAGCTGCAGACGTAAACCACGGATGTGGGACAAACCAACTTATGTTACGTCCTTACATTCCCCCTCAAATTGATCATGATCATTCTTTAGTCGAATGGTCAATTTGGAGAGAAGATAATCAAAGCGAGAAATGGAGAATGGTTTGGTGAGAATGTCTGCGATTTGTTCTTGAGAGGCGATGTGTTGTATGCGAATGTTGCCGGTGAGAAGATGTTGACGGATGAATTGGAAGTCGATCTCAATATGCTTGGTCCGGGTGTGAAAGACCGGATTCTTGGCGATAGCAATGGCGGATATGTTATCACAATGAAGGGTGGTCGGTTCATTTTGCTGAAGGAGGAGTTCGGCTGCGAGTCGTCGGAGCCAAAGAACGTCCGATGTAGCGGTCGAGAGGGCACGGTATTTCGCCTCCGTAGAGGATTTGGCAACCGTGACTTGTTTCTTGACCGACCAGGTGAGAAGATTTGGTCCCATAAAAGTGCAGAAGCCAGAGATCGATTTACGATCAGTGTGATCGGAAGCCCAGTCTGCGTCAGTGAAGGATCGAAGAGTAGTATCGCCGGGCTTGATCGGATGTCCATAAGCGGTAGTGCCTTTCACATAGCGTAGGATCCGTTTGAGATTTTGGAAGTCGTGATCGGTAGGATGTTGCATGTGTTGGCAGGCTTGGTTTGTTGTGAAGGCGATGTCGGCCGTGTTATGGTGAGAAGGAGGGAGCCGGCAAGTCTTCGGTAGAGATACGCATCGTGAAATGGTGGACTGTTGAGAAGCGGAGACTTGGACGTTGGAGTAATAGGTGTTGGAGCGGCCTTGCAGTTGGAGAGCCCGGCGTTTTCTATGAGTTTCTGGGCATAATGAATTTGGTTGAGGAAGAAGCCTGCGGTGGTTCGGTTCACTTGAATTCCTAAAAAGAGCGAGATTTGTCCAAGTTGTTTTAAGGCGAATTGGGTGTGAAGTTCGCGGAGAAGCTGCTGGATTTGGGAAGGATCATTACCTGTTATAAGAATATCATCTACATAAATGAGCAGGAAGATGTGAATATTTGATTTATTGTAAATTAAAAGGGAAGGATCAGAACGACTAAACCCGAAGCCGCGAGTCTGGAGAAAGTTGGTGAATTTTTGAAACCATTGTCTGGGGCTTGCTTGAGACCGTATAAAGATTTGTTGAGTTTACAAACTGCGTTGGGGTGGTGAGGATCTTCAAAACCAGGTGGCTGTCACATGTAAATGTCCTCCGATAGTTCTCCGTGTAGGAACGCATTGGAGACATCAAGTTGAAGCATTGGCCAGTTGCGATTGACGGCGAGTATTAAGAGCATGCGTATAGTGACCATTTTAGCCACAGGGCTAAAAGTTTCATTGTAATGTTCGCCAAAGTTTTGTGCATAGCCGAGAGCTACAAGGCGAGCTTTGTAGCGGTCTACTTGCCCGGATGGTAGTGTTTTGGTTTTGTACGTCCACTTGCAACCGATTATTTGTTTGTTAGGAGGTGCTGGTACAAGAGTCCAAGTGTGCTGTCGGAGGAGAGCTTGATATTCGGTGTCCATCGCGTCTTTCCATTGGGAGTATTTGGAGGCTTGTTTGTATGTGGTGGGGGTGACATGAGGATCTGCAACACCAAGAAGTGAAATAATTTGTTTCGGTTTAGATATACCTGATTTGGATCTAGTCTGCATTGGGTGAGCATTCGGTTGAGGTGCCGAAAGTAGCGGTTGTTCGGGAGGTAGCTGTGGTAACTGCTGGGAGGAAATTTCTGGTTGTCTTGTAGACGAAGTATTATTATTGTGGTGTTGAAAGTCGTGAGGATGAGAATTCTGGCTAGATGTGGTGGGTACGAGAAGCAGCGGTGGAATGTATTTCTTTTGAAGATCAGTGGCAGTTGTATGAGGCGTTGTCCTGTTCAGGAGAGGAAAAATTGTATCGTAAAAAATAACATGTCGTGATATCTGAGTTTTGTTTGAGCTGAGATTGTAGCACTTGTAGCCCTTGTGGTGAGGAGAGTAGCCCAAGAACACGCAGGGTTAGGAGCGAGGCGAAAACTTGGTCGTGACATAGGGTTGTAACCATGGGTAGCAGAGGCACCCGAAAGTACGAAGGTTGTCATAGACCGGTGGGGTGTTGTAGAGCTTGTGGTATGGGGTCTGAAGGGCTATTGATTTGGATGGTAGCCTGTTTATTACGTAGTTGGCAGTGGAGACGGCGTCGGTCCAGAAGCTGTCAGGTAGACCCGAGGCGAGTAGAAGGGTGCGAGTAATGTCTATTAGATGATGATGCTTTCGCTCAGCTAAGCCGTTCTGTTCAGGTGTATGAGGACAGCTGAGTTGGTGAGATATTCCCTGAGCTTGGAGATGTGTCTAAAATTCTTTACTTATGAATTCACCCCCGGCATCCGACCGGAAGTGTTTGGGTTTGACATTGAATTGATTTTGTATCATGCTCAGAAAGTTTTTAAAATGTGAGAACGTTTCATTCTTAGTACGCATAAAGTAGAGCCAACAAAAGCGAGTAAAATCATCTATGAAAACTACGTAATAACGAAAATTATTAGAACAAGAGACTGGTGCAGGACCCCCAACGTCCGAGTGAATTTGTTCGAACGGTTGAGAGGTGACGGATTTCCGGTTATTGAACACTTGCTTGTGGCTTTTAGCCATGTTACAAGATTGACAATGAAAGTTAAGAGGTATATTGTGTAAATTGGAAATGCAAGAAACAAGTTTATTGAAAATTTTATTGTTCGGGTGTCCAAGGCGAGCGTGCCAGACGGTGGAGGAGATTGTCCCGACTTGTAGAGCCTTCGGTTTGTCATCTGGAGTGATCCGAAGCTGGTAAATGCCGTTATGAAGAAGACCACGAAGAAGGGGCTGCTGAGTCTGTACATCCTTAATATCGAAACCATTAGAATCGAAGGTAATAGTAACTGCATTTTCTTTGGTGAGTTTAGATATGGAAAGCAGGTTATGAGTTAATGCAGGAACATGGAGAAGGTGACAGAGACGAAGCTTACGCGGCGTATTAGGTAACGGTAGCAAACCTTGGCCGAAGTTATGTATGGGAACGGTGGATCCATTTGTTGTTGAGACAGAATCTTGACAATGGTACACGGTTGGATGCTGTATTGTTGTGTTGTCTGCGGTCATATGTGCAGTAGCACCGGAGTCGACGACCCATGTTTGGGTGTTGTCCGGTACATTTTGAGCAAGAAGTGTCCGAGAACCTGAATTGGTGTTGTTGGAGGGTGTGTAGTTGAGGTTGCAGCGGTGCCAACAGTGAATGGCACTGTGGCCGAGCTTGCCACATATTTGACATGTGGGGCAGGTGCCGGAGTTAGACGGAGGCAGAGTTGTTTGATCCGGATAGAGGAAAGGTTTACCCGAGTTGTTGCGAGGTTTCTGATTCCGTTTGGCGAACTTGTTGCGATTTTGGCCGGAGTTGGTCGTGTAGTAGGCAGCGGTGGAGGAGGGCTGATATTTCTTGAGATCTTGATTGACATGTATTTCTTCGCTGCAGAGGAGGGAGTAGAGGGCATCCAGATCTGCCGGTTGGGAGGAGGAGCGAATGTATGTCTTGATTGAATTGTAGCTGGCTGGTAGACCGTTGAGAGTGTGAAGAACGATATCCTCGGGGGTCAATAGTGGAGCCGGATGCGGCAATGGTGTCCACTATGTTCTTGATTTGGGACAAGTATTGCTGCATCGTGAGAGTGTTCATTTGAACGTGATGTAGCTCGTTCTTGAGCTGAATGATGCGAGAACGGCTAGAAGATTGAAGTCTCCGTTCAAGAACGGTCCAGACCTCGTGCGCGGTGGAGGAGGTAATGACATAGGGGAGGATGATGGTAGAAATGGTGGAGAATAAGGCAGAGATTAGATTACTGTCGATGAGTCGCCATTGGGCATATTCTGCGGTGGTGTGATCCGGTGGCGGGAGGGTAGTACCGGTGAGGTGATTGGCATAACCATTTGCTGAAAGGTGTTGAAAGATTTGTGATCTCCAGAGAGCATAGTTGTCCGAAGTGAGGGAGTAGGACATCAAGTTCTTGATGTTGGAGATGATGAATTTGAGAGTGGGGGGTAGAACAAGTTCAGTGGTAGCCGTGGGAGTTACGGTGGAGGTGGGAGGGAGAGAGGAAGATGCTTCTTGGTCTGCCATCCTGGCGCGCTGATACCATGTAGGAAAAGACACAAGAAGGGAAGTAGAAAGTAACAAGCTGAATCTAAAAGGAGTATTGTATTATTACTTAATGTTTTAGAGAAGATACAAGTTATATATATATGAACTGAGATAGCTGCAGACGTAAACCACGGATGTGGGACAAACCAACTTATGTTACGTCCTTACAATTTCAACCGAAAGATGGAAAGCGTGATGTCGCAATGCCGCCTGCCCTCTCGCCATGGTGCCCCAAGTGAAAATTTTCTGATTTTCAAATCATGTACACCACAAGCCCTTGCTTTAGAATAAATTCACACATTCACATACATGCAAATATTTCTCAAACACATGCAAGGGGTGTTAAATGCGTTGTTTATTTTTTATTTATACAGATTTTTACATGATAATATTACTTGAAAGTTTTATTTTGATATTACTATAAATTGATGATATTTTTATTTTTAATTTTTTTTTTGTGAATAACAAATTCTTTAAAATGACCTGATTGAATCGTGAACCTTCCTTCACAAACTTGCTTGTAATTAAAAATTAGGGAGCTGGCTACTCGTCTGTCACCCCTCTTCCCTCCTTGATGAGCTGTCACCGCTCACTCCAGTCCGGCTCCCCTCCCTTTCCGATTCCCATTCCATTCCATCAATAACTCCCTCATCTGCCATCGTGAAACTTCTCGCCTGCCATGGCCACCGCCTCTTTTCCTGTTCCCGCTCCAGGTATTTCTTCCATTCCCTTCCCTGGTTGAGTCCTGCTTCTTCTCTCTTGTTTTCATTACGCGAGTGTCTTCTCTTACATCTCTCGTGTTCAGAGGCCGTGCTTGTGCTCGTCTCGTCGCTCGCCGACGAATCATCGATTGTTCGCGATGCCTCAGTCGCCGCTCTCAAGGAAATCGCACCATTGTAATGCTCCGCACTCTTCATGAAATACCTATATCAATTGCTTTTTCAATGTTCGTCGTCTGATCCTGTGAAATGGACCGCGCAGGAATCCTCTTACCGTCCTCGACTGCTGCTGCGCTGTATTCAGAGGTGCACGCCGGGTAATTGTTATGGTTTTTAATCTTTTGTTTCGCCCTGCTTTGCTCGGTTTCTATCTTAATCTTGCATGGCATGCTGTTGCAGCGGTTTGCAAACATGGCCGGTGTGTTTACAGTGATGGCTTGTGCGGCGCGTGCCATGGATAAGAGAGACGCGGATCCCGCTCTAATGACAAAGCTCGCAAAGATTGCAACGACTGAGATAATTACATCAAAGGTACTGTTTATGCTTATTTCCCATCTTGTCGAATTTAAGTTTATAATGCTTCTTTAGCGTAATAGAAACCGATTTCTTTTGACAATCTGAAGCTAGCATGTCAAACTGGCTTATTTCTCTGTGGAGCGTAGTTCCATCTCATATTAATACAGTGTTGAAATCATTTATCCCTTAAAAGTTACCTTTTCATAGTGTTTACTTGAGGTAACTAATCAATCTACTTTGTCTTGCCTATTAATGTTTTTATAGCTATGAGATTTATTTGAGTTATGTTGTTGTAAATATTTTAGGTGAAATCCAATGACTAAAATCGAAGTCTAATGATTTTAGAAAAATAATTTTAACTCATCAGTAATTAAAGATAAGGGGCTGTTGTTTGCTTCGGCAATAATGACATTAAACTTGTGAGTCATGTAATGAAGCTACTAGAGGGGGAAATGGAATAAAGGCCTTGAAGAATCTTATTAATATTAAATAATCAAATTGGTTTCATCCAATAAGCATCAATTATGGAAAATAATGTTGTGCTTAGGTAATTAATTACAAGTACTCAGCTAGGGAACACTCTTCTTATAACTTTTATTGACCTTGGCATATGATTGAGCACTTGAACAATTAGTTTATTGGGCATAAAATAGAAAAAACTCTGTACCAATAACATAATGAGGTTATTAATAATGTTTATGAGTAGGAAGTCCTATTTATATAGATTAAGGATTGAAATACTAAATCCATCTACGAGATGTGGAACTAAGTAATTAATGTTCATCCGGTGGACACATCACAAAATTAAATTTAAAAAATTTAAAGTCATGTTAATCCATCTACTAGACTAGGGGCAACTTTATGCTACTTTCTAAAGTATTTTAGGCTAGCTACATGGTAAAAAACTCATAAGCCAATTGGAAACCCTTGTTTATAATCAAATAGAATTGCTCATGATAGCAACAATTCCTCTCAGCTCACAAATCTAAGGTTCGAGCTATTTCTTTGATTCAATAAGCTCTACTTGCATAATCAACAAATAAATCTTAAACAAAATATATATAAAAGACAAATTGAACATCGAATCCCTGTCCAACAAACTCAAAGGATGACTTGGCAAACTGTCTTAGCTCTGAAACTAAAGGTCTAAGTTGCCTTGGTAATTCAGCAAGATTCAACCATCCAATTGACATACACATTTGATGGTTTAGTAAGCTTAATGATCAACATATGCCTTTGCTAGTTTAATAAGCCTAAAGGGCAAATTGGCACCCTTAGCTCTTAAGCCTAAGTTTCAAATTTAATCATCAATTCAATCTCTAATATATATATATATATATATATATATTGCGTACTAAATATGATGGGGACATCAGATCATCATGGAGAGTTTACCAGCCACGTGGCCGCCGATCTACGGCTACGATCGAGTCGTTATATTTTTGAGTCGATGTATTTTGTTTTCATGCATTTTATTATTTGCTTATGAGTATTTATTTTATTTCCCTTTATACCCCTTTCTATGAGAATGGTCATGTGTAAGCCTAAGAGCCCTGACTTATCTTGAAAATGTCAAAGCTTGGAGCATGTTAATTAGCCTACGCAAGTCACATCTTTATTTGTTTAATTGACGTTGAGAACTGCTAATAATTTTAAGCCAAAATTATTCGAATCAAAGAATTGTGCAATGTTTAAAATGAAGCCATAAACATGTCACCTAAGTAGTCCTGCATCAAAATATTTTACATCTTGATATGATTTTGAAAACCAAGACACATTACCTAGCATCTATGATGCACATATATGGACATGACGACACAAATACGACATGCTATGACACAGACATGAGACATATCAATTATTGAAATATAGGACACCTACACGATATCATAATTATTATAAAAATGATATAGAAATTGAATAAGTAAAATATTAAGAATAATTGAGAAATAATAAGTCATTTAACTATGATTTATGCTTAAAATGATTGATATTAGGATGTCGAGAGTCCACTATCGATGTCATGTGTAAGACATAGAGAGGAGAGACTGTAATGCTATCGAAAGTTGGGCATCAATATTGTGCAATGGGCATCTGTCATTTATGTCGAGATGACGCCAGACAAAGATGCAATGTCGAGATGGCATGGGGGGTGATTGTGGGTGCAGAAATCATTGTTGTCGAGAGTCAATGCCAAGTAGTCAGACTTTGATGTTGAGATGATTTTGAAATATTAATGTTGTGATGACGTCAGATGTTGATGCTGAGGTGGTGTCAAAAGTTGATGTTGAGGTGGCGTTTGGCGTTATTGTGAAACTATAGTTGTGACCTACTAGAAATAAATGAAAATGAGAATAATCGAGGAATGTTGTATTATGTGGACTATTGATTTGGGGCTGTGGAGAAGAAATAAAAAAATAGTTTTTATTTGTTTAATAAATAAAAAGTTGAAATTCAAATTTTTTTTCCAAAAAATATTTAAATACATTTGTCCAATTTTTTTTTATATTTTTTTAATCGGACACGCGTTTGGCATGTTTGAAACATTTTAGAGGCGTGTAAGATGCATATAGTGTCCAATACATGTTGGGCACTGTATACTTCTTTGAGGAGAAATGTCATTGCATCATAATTTGGCTTAAAAAGTCCAATTTTTAGCTAATCAAACCCAAACTGCACTTATACGAATTATATTAAAATCTTACATACATGAATGTTGACTATAAAAATGTTTATTTATTTTGTTCAAATTCAGTTATTGATGATTCCATTCTTCACAGTGCACTCGATAGATAGTCATTATTCATTAGTGATGTAGGCAGGGGGGGGGGTCAAAACAAGTTGAGTTGAAATTTTTGTAAGTTATTCTAAAGTCAACTCATTAATGAGCCTCTTCTACTTATTTCAGCTCATAAATTATCATTATTTGGTTCATTTTCCCTTTGTCTTTGGCTCTTTGATTTTCTCCTCTATTGGCCCTTGGTTCTTCCCCCCTTGGCTGCCTTTTCCTTTCCCTTTCTTTGCGCCTCCTTGGTTTCTTCCTTGGCTGTTTTCCCGTGGCTGCCTCTACCCGGTTTCAGTGCTGCCTTTTTGGGCTGATTTCCTGGCTGTTTTACCCGGTTCCTGTGCTTTCTTTTTGGTTGCTTCCCTGGCTGTTTTACCCGATTCTTGTGCTGCCATTTTGGTGCTGTTCCACTTCCCCAGGCTGTTGTTCCGTGGCTGCTTTTTCCCTGGTTTTTGGGAGTTGTTTTGGAATAAATTATAGCCTATTTTGTGGCTCTTTGGGTGCTGTTTTTGGACAGCCCCTTGGCCTTCATATCCCCTGTTTAAATTGGTTTAAATGAAATGTTATGGTGGCTGTTTGGCTGCCCTTTTCTCCTATATATAGGAGATGTTTTGTAATGCAAAAGAGAGTGATATAATGTGATTTTTGGGAGCCTAAACCTATGGGTTTCGTCGTGGAAAAGCTTGAGAGCTTGTTCCACCTCTTCCTCTTCTTCTAGGAAAGCTTGTGAGCTTCTCCTCCATTTCGTCTCGGCTTCTAATCTACTTTTTCTATCCGCAAGTCCTACGCCACTTGTATCCTTCTTCTCAAAGAAATTGAAAGGCAAGTTTAGGTTTTTATTATATAAGTTTGTTTGTGTTGTTTGTAAGCGTCAAAGTTTGTAAGTCATTTTATATTATAAAAGTGAAGTCGTTTTTGTTTTAAATGTCATATTTTGTCTATTTTGGGGCATTTCATGTATTTTTCTTTTATCCTAGGAAGTGTGATCTTTTTGCAAGCAAAAATTAGATTTTTTTCTAATTTCTTGCTTGCATCAATTAGTTTACTATTATTGAATATCGATAACCTGTGTGTTTCTTTTGAGTTGTGGCTATATCCTTAAAATGCATACGCAGTTTATATTGCTATTTGTTTTCTCTTTAATTGTATGTATTTAAATTTTAATAATTGAGGTTGATAAATATTTAAATCCGTTTTAAGTAAGATGACTAAACAATAATTTACTATTTCCTATTTCTTCTTGATATTCAATTTTTTTTTAATAACTCGTCTATAGTTGTTTGTCCAATGTGGATTTGCATAAATGTCTAAAGGAATTAGAAAAGCTAGGGATGAGTTAACATGAAGTAAAAATGTATCATGCTCGTAGTTATTCCTTAGGACCCTTACAAAGAGTTTTGATGGAATGTGCATCGTGACCAATTGAAATAAGACTTACCAGCAAGTTAGATCTGGGTTTCTGTTTGAAATTTTTTTTTGAAAAGCTTTCCTTATGAGGTTGAATTTTTCACATCAATTCTGTTATGGTTTGTACTCTCGACTGTGAAACTTTAATGCTGATGGCTGCACATTTAGAAATTATTCTCTACTTGTCATGATTTAGTTGCACTTCATTTATCTTACATATTTCACCAAAAGTATGATAATCTGATTATTTGCTCCGTTATTTTTGTCATCTTTGAGTGCTTAAGGATGGTTGCCATTGGTTAGGAATAAGCAACTCTTTATTCTTCCGGTAATATTTATGCAGTTGATATCATGCTTTTTAACTGAGTTATCTTTTATCTTGTCCAGGAGCTGAATGCTGAGTGGCAAAGAGCTGCAGCTAGTTTACTTGTTTCGATAGGATCCCATGTGCCTGATTTGGTAATTACAATAGAAACTTATAACCTTTGATGGGCGAAATGTAGCTCGACTTTTTCTGCGATGATATATTGCTTGGTTGTCTCTTGATCTTTGATGATTCATAAGAACTAAAATGGAGTATTTTTTTGAGTAATTCTATAGTAACATCATCACGCTGTATTTTTGAATTTTTACTAACTTGAGGTAGAAACTTAGATTTAGGTTCCATTTGGTAATGTTTTCTGTTGCTGGATATGCTTTTCAGAACATAAGCAATTTTAGGTGTGGTAAAGGGGCATATCAGCTGCGAGTAAAAAGCTGAAATTAACTTTTTAGAATGATGGATTGGGCTAACATTTAAATAAAGTGTTTTTTTATGTCAGGTTCTCTATTTTTATTACAAAAATGCCCTGATTGACTTCCTAATAATGGTTTATTTAAGATGTAGTTATTAAATTAGACTAACTAAAGGATCTTTTGAAGATTCATGAGGCTGATTAGTTTTGTATTGAACAACATTTTAATATTTATTAAAATAATTAAATAGACTAATTGGGCTAAAATATGTCATGTTAGTTAGCATTAGTTAATACTTAGACTGATTTTTTAATTTGATGAATGGTTATGTTATTAAGGTATTCTAATTTATCATAAATTAATTGATTATTAAATTTAATTAAATAGTTCATTTGGTATTTATCAATGAATAGGATGTTGAAATAGCAGTATTTATCAGCTAATTTTTTACTGTGTAGTTATTAGTCTAATAAGGAAATATAATTAGTCATATATTAATCCATAAAAAATTAAAGAGTCTAAGAGTTAATTTCATAATGCACTAATCCTTTTTATGTCCTGCTTTTGCTTAGTTGAACATCAAAAATAATTTTGTGGCATTTGGTTTAATTTCCACGAGGAAAAGTTAAACACTTGCTATATGCAAGCTGAAAAGCAACTTTCTTAGATTGGTGCTTTAGATGGTTTCTTAGCTATGTTGCACCGATACATCTATTTATGAAGGCGTGTTGTATCCGATACACCGGTATGCCGATACGCGTCCAATACGGCACCGATACGTGTCGGATACGGCTTTGTCGTATCCAATAAAAATACTATTTAATTTCAAAAGGACACGTGTATCCGATACGCATGTCTGTTGAAAAAAAAAATGAAAAAAAACCCGTTGTATTTACTTCCGCGTCTGCAAGTGAGGTTCTCTCATTTTTGAGATGGATTTGAGTCTCTTGATGACATGAGAATATTAGAAATTGCTAATCTTTCACTTGATGAGCCTGAATTAGAAGCTATAATATTTATTGAAGATGATATAGAAGTTCAAAGACAAACCACTGAATAAACTAATCATATCATTCCTTCTATTGAATAGTTGAAACTTCATGTACTAGACAATTTATGTTTATGCTTTTGTTGTTGTACTAGACATTTAATGCTTACTTTTATTTTGATATTATAATCTACAAGGCTACAAATGATGTTACT
>NW_021471428.1:52534-93642 GCF_001605985.2 Dendrobium catenatum | reverse complement strand
TTCTTTTTTTTTTTTGTACATTTCAAATGTTATGGCTTTGATTGCACTTTTTTAATTTTTATGTATGGATTTATAAAATTATAATGTCGTTTCTGCGCTGCGTAAAACCCGTATCCTGTATTTTTAAGGAATTTGACGCTTGTCCCGTATCCGTATCGTTGTTGTATCTTGTGTCGCCGTATCTGTATCGGTGCAAATAGTTTCTTAGAAAGCGCTTCTTGAAATTTTAATGTCTATTTGATATAAATAAATTCATTATTTAATTAATAACATGCTGTTTAGATTACACTATCATATTAAAATAATTAGAATTTATGCTAATATTTAACGCCGTCGAAGCGAACGCCAGGGCACCGCTTCGATTTGGTAAGTATATAGATCTAGCAGGTGAGAGTGATAAGTGAGAGGGTAACATACCTGCCTTGCTTGCTTGGGTGAGAACTGAAAAGGCGAACTCCGCCAACTGGACGACCCAGCATTTCGGTCGAGTTCGAACATGCTGGAGGCGATCGAAGGTAACGGTTTATTTCTTCTTCTTCTCTTGCTTCCCGTAATCTTCCGAGTCATTTGCTTCATGGTCTACGCTTCTCACTTCTACCAGCTTCTTGTAATCGAAGTTCTTTTTTTCACGCTAGGTAACGATCTTTCTTCCCTATTGCTCATGTCTCGCCATATCAGATTGACAATGCTCGGTACCCGCGTCAGTACATCGCTCCGGCTAACCTGGGAACAAGTACATGCTCGGTACTTAGTGGGTACACGCTCCCGGTACGAAGCCAGTACACGCTCGGCGGCTTGGTACTCGAGCGGATACAGTGCTCGGTAACAGCGCTGGACTGAGTGGACAGATGCTGGATGAGCATATTACAACAAGCCAAGAATTTCAAAATACTCTTATAATATAATTTTGTTTCGGGGGCGCTGCCCCCGGAAAGCCCCTTCCGAATACCACTCTGCCGGTCAGGTACCGATGTTCGCTCGTTACAGCGTTATGCTTCGGTACGACTTACGCGTAGCGATGTACCACTCAGATTACCGACATGTCTTGTCGTACACAGAGATAGCACATGTTAGTTCGGTACCGAGCATCGTACTACTCCGAGCATGACGACGTACCGAGCATGTCCAATCTGATGAAGCGAGAACATTAAGCAAATAACGGAAGAAAAGATCGTTACCTAGCCGTCGAAAAAAAGAACATTCGATACAAGAAGCTGGAGAAAAGAAGTGAGACATGAAGCAAATGACGGAAGATTACAGGGAAGCAAGGAGAAAGAAGAAGAAATAAATCGTTACCTCATCTGCGATCCCCAGCTATGTTCGGAAACTTGACCGAACTGGTGTCGTCCAAGTGGCGGAGTTTGCGCCTTTCAGTTCTCACCCGAAGCAGAAGCAGGTATGTTACCCTAATACTCGACCTTTAAATACGACTCTTCAACCGCTAGCTATATACTTACAAATCGAAGCGGTGCCTGTCTTTCGCTTCGAGCTGCGTTACGAATCGAAGCCTACGCCCCGTGCAAAATAAGCGCAACCGCTCCGCGAATCCAACAAGCGTAAGCCTCACGCGCAAATGCTTCGCCTCGCCTTAAGTCGCCGCCTTAATGTGCGTACGCCAGTTCCGCCTTTTTAAATCAGTTGGAATTAAAGTTAATATGTCATTACTTAAAAACTATGGCAGAGTGTTTGGAGCAATGTTGCGAGTTGCTACTAAATGTTATGAAGATCAATGTTGGATTTCATACCAGGTAGGTCACTTATGGAAGTTATATATTTATTGATGAGGTTTGATGTGAAGTATAGAGAGAAATAAGGTGGATCTAGGATAGATATTATATTGATTTAGATAAGCAAATGATAAAGTTCCAAGAGAAGTTACTATAGAGAGTTCTAAAGAAAAGAAAGGGGTTAAAATCGTTTTTTTTTATTTTTTTTTTTTTGGCTAATATCAACTCATTAAGAATATGTATGCAGGAGAGTATGTTACTTGATATCAAACTTCAAACACAAGATGGTTTGACCAAAGTATTTCCTATTTTAGTTGGGAATACATGAAGATCAGCCTTAAAGCCCATATCTTAGACATTGCAAGAGGTTGGTACCTGAGTGTTGTTTTTTGTTGATGATATTCTTCTTTTGATAAGACCGAGAGAGGTGAAGTTTGAATGGAAACTGAATTAAATGGTGGAGGGTGGTCAAACCCTAAGAGTCTAAAGTCCTTTCGTTGTGAGTAGGTCTAAAACTGAAACACGGGGTTAATTTTAGTAATAATAGATCTAGGGGGGATTATGAATTGGGCGACAGTCATAATAAGAGAAATTTTTCGATATCTTGGATCAATTGTTCAGAGTGATGGTGAAATAGATGGGATCTATTATTAAGTAAGATCAAGTGGATGGTTGAAGTGGAGGAATGCCATTGGCTTAGGCTTATTGTGATGATAAACATGTTCTTCTGCTAACTTAAGTGAAAAATTCTATAGATGTTGTGGTGAGCCTGCAATGCTTTATGGTGCAAAATGTTGGACATTAAAAGAAAAAGCATAATATTAAGTAAGTGTTTGCAGAGATGAGGAATGCTCGAGTGTGGACGAGTGACTTTAACTCTCAGAGACATGATATGAATTGAGCATATACGTAAAAGGTTGGAGTAGCTCCAATGAAAGATAAGATAGAGAGAGTCAATGGGCGGATCCCAATAGAAGTGAGGGCGGGGGGGCAAATTAGCCCACCCTCAAAAATTTTTTTTAAAAATTTTAAGAGGGTATTTTTTGAAATATTTTGGGTATTTTGCCCCCTCGTCAAAAAATTTTTGCCTAATTTTATCAACCTTAATTCATTTTTTGGCCCAATACCCTACGCTAAAAAAAATTTTTTTACCCACCCTAAAAATAAGAAGCTGGATCCGCCCCTGGAGAGAGTTGCCTTAGATGGTTTGCATATATAAAGACGGTCTCTCCAATGACCCGGTTAGAAAGTAGATGTATTAAATTTTACTGTATGTTAATAAAGGTAGTGGAAGAACTTAAAAAGACTTGACATCAGCATTCTTAGGAGTAACCCATTCATCATCAGATTGTAGCTCATCAACAAGCATGTACCGCTCGGTACCGAGCGTGTACCGCTAAGTACCGAGCATGTACTTGCTCGGTACTGAGCGGTACTTGCTCGGTACCGAGCGTGTACTTGCTCGGTACCGAGCGTGTACTTGCTCGGTACCGAGCGTGTACTTGCTCGGTACCGAGCGTGTACTTGCTCGGTACCGAGCGTGTACTTGCTCGGTACCGAGCGTGTACTTGCTCGGTACCGAGCGTGTACTTGCTCGGTACCGAGCGTGTACCACTAAGTACCGAGCATGTACTTGTTCGGTACCGAGCATGTACTGAGCGGTACCGAGCATGTACTGAGCGGTACCGAGCATGTACAATCTGATGAAGCGAGACATTAAGCAAATAACGGGAAGAAAGATCGTTACCTAGCCGTGAAAAAAGAACATTCGATTACAAGAAGCTGGAGAAGAAGAAGTGAGACATGAAGCAAATGACGGGAAGATTACAAGAAGCAAGAGAAGAAGAAGAAATAAATCGTTACCTTCAATCGCCCCCAGCTATGTTCGAACTTGACCGAACTGTGGTCGTCCAAGTTGGCGGAGTTCGCCTTTCAGTTCTCACCCGAAGCAGAAGCAGGTATGTTACCCTAATACTCGACTCTTATACGACTCTCACCGCTAGATCTATATACTTACAAATCGAAGCGGTGCCTCGTTTCGCTTCGAGGCGTTACGAATCGAAGCCTACGCCCCGTGCAAAATAAGCGCACGCTCCGCCGAATCCAATAAGGCGTAAGCCTCAACGCGCAAATGCTTCGCCTTGCCTTAAGTCGCGCCTTAGTGCGTACGCCTATTCCGCCTTTTTAATCGTTGGAATTAAGTTAATATGTCATACTTTAAAACTATGGAGAGTGTTATGGAGCATATGTTGCAGTGTGATACTAATGTTTATGAAGATCAATTTGGATTCATACCAGGTAGGTCTACTATGGAAGTTATATATTTATTGAGAGGTTTGATGGTGAAGTATAGAGAGAATAAGGTGGATCTAGGTATGATATTTATTGATTTAGATAAAGCATATGATAAAGTTCCAAGAGAAGTACTATAGAGAGTTCTAGAAAAGAAAGGGGTTAATAATGCTTATATTCAACTCATTAAGAATATGTATGCAGGAGTAGTTACTTGTATTCAAACTTCAAACACAAGATGGTTTGACCAAGTATTTTCCTATTTTAGTTGGATTACATGAAGGATCAGCCTTAAGCCCATATCTTAGACATTTGCAAGAGGTTGTACCTAGTGTTTGTTTTTTGTTGATGATATTCTTCTTTTTGATAAGACCAGAGAGTGAGTTGAAGGTAAACTTGAATTATGGTGGAGGTGGTCAACCTTAGAGTCTAAAGTCTTTCGTTTGAGTAGGTCTAAAACTGAATACACGGGGTGTAATTTTAGTAATAATAGATCTAGCGGGGGATTATGAATTTGGGCGATCAAGTCATTAATAAGAGTACAATTTTTCGATATCTTGGATCAATTGTTCAGAGTGATGGTGAAATAGATGGGACTATTATTAGTATAATTCAAGTTGGATGGTTGAAGTGGAGGAATGCATTGGGCTTAGGCTTATTGTGTGATAGACATGTTCTTCTCTAACTTAAGTGAAAATTCTATAAGATGTTGGTGAGACCTGCAATGCTTTATGGTGCAAAATGTTGGACATTAAAAGAAAAGCATAATATTAAGTTAAGTGTTGCAGAGATGAGGATGCTCAGGTGGACGAGTGACTTTACTCTCAGAGACATGATATGAAATGAGCATATACGTGAAAAGGTTGGAGTAGCTCCAATGAAAGATAAGATTAGAGAGAGTCATGGGCGGATCCCAATAGAAGTGAGGGCGGGGGGCAAATGCCCACCCTCAAAAAAATTTTTTAAAAATTTTAGAGGGTATTTTTTGAAATATTTTGGGTATTTTGCCCCCTCTCAAAAATTTTTTTTGCCCTAATTTTATCAATCCTAATCATTTTTGCCCATACCCTACCAAAAAAAATTTTTTTACCCACCCTAAAAATAGAAGCTGGATCCGCCCCTGGAGAGAGTTGCCTTAGATGGTTTGGTCATATATAAAGACGGTCTTCCAATGACCCGGTTAGGAAAGTAGATGTATTAGATTTTACTTATGTTAATAAAGGTAGTGGAAGACTTAAAAAGACTTGGTTAGAAAATATTAGAAATGATATTTTCTTTATTATATTTAAATGAGAATTTAACTCTTAACATGACACAATAGAGAAAAAAGATTCATGCAACCGACCCCACATAGCGGGGCAAAGGCCAATTCGATATGACCCTCAGATACATGTCATACTGTGTTGGATGATTATAGAGCAGAGGTGGAATAAAACAACACAGACTAAGATCTTTTATTTGGAGAAATATCATATTTTCTTTCGAATAAAAAGGTACCAAAGCTTCTAGTTTTTTACTATATATAAATTTACTCATTCACAAAAATTTCTTTCTTCCTATTTATCTATAAAAGTATATATTATGAATTATTGCTATCATAGTCCCTAAAAATGGACAAACACCGGCAGGAAATACAAAAATGTCATGATTGTTCAAATATGTAAAGCAAAATTGAAAATGATACCTATACACTAGTCAGACTCAGAAAATTAGCCTTATCAACTCAATTGACTCTTTACCCTTGCTCTGTTGTGAAGATGAAATGCATAATACAAAATGAGCTAACACAGCTCAGCATATTACATTACCCAAATCATTTCTTAATAATGTCAAAAACCAATAACTTAAAATAAAGCAATTATTCTAAACTCAATAGCAGACTTACATCAGAGTGATGTCATAACAATATATGATTTTGCAGATAACTAAGTAGGTTGTAAAATTCAGAGCACAATATGCTAAATAGAGTGTAAAGTGGGTTGAAAAAATATAAATAAAATGCATAGTGCAGAATAGAATGTAACATAACTCAAGCCCTTATGGCTCCCATTTAGAACTCCAAAACCCTTATGCCTCCCATTCATAACTTCTAGCTCTCATGCCTTTCAATGCTCTCAACACTTTAAAAATTTTTGCAACAGAACTCCGTGGATATATGTATAATAGAACTTCAAACAAAACTCCCCCCGAACTCCTCAGATGCTGACAATATATCATTAAGAGATGTACAACATATAAATTATACCACATAAAATTACAATTAAGCAGTTAAATATGCATTGGGCTATTTATAGAATTTCAGAGATTTGCCATATGGGAAACATTTTAGCAATGAAACCAAGTACAATGTACCAAAATTCACTGACTTAAAATTCTACAAAATTATTAGAGATTGTGTGGAACTACATTTCAAAATGTTTAATTGTTCTATAGTGTTATTTTTCATTTTTCTACAATCTTAGAAAAGGAGGGTTTTAAAAAATACCTGGCGAAAATTTTACAGAAAAGCACCTAAATGTTCAGAACTAGATTCTCTAAAACACACTAGAAGTTACGTGGTGAAAGTTTCCCTGTTTTAAAGTTATCTTAATTCAAATACCATAAATTTATACTTTTAATCAGGAAAATCTCATAACTGTCTAATTATTAGAAATTGGGATAGGCTAAATTAAACCTATCTTGAATTGGACGACTTTTAGAACTGGATTATCATGATTCTCTCCCTTTCTCTTACTAGATGATAGCTCAAATGAAAGAATCGAATTGAATAGTAGATTTAGATATTTTAAATATGTTTTAAATATTAAGATTCGGCCTAGCGCTTTGGTGCATTGTGCCGCTAGCTACGTCGCTTTCTTAGAGATCCCATAGCACCATTGCGCCACCTCCAGCACCGCTACTGAATCAATTTCCAATTTTCCCTAGAGCACTGAAGTTGAAACGCTTCTAACCCAAGCGCCGCGCTGCTCCAAAGAAAAAATTTAGTCTTTCTTAAATATGCAAACAAACCCCTAAGACTCATTTTAGATTACATGAAGACTCTCACATGCACATAGAATATTTCCAGCATATGCATAAGAGTTCAAATGCAAAAATTTAATGGATTACATTGAATCTGGTTCAATTTGAATGGGTTGAATGATCCATTGACTTTAGAGGTGTCAAACTTCTAGGCTTGAAAAAGATTGTCAACGTTGACCATTTATCAATGCCTCAATGGCTCTTAAATCTATGATTTAGGTTTAGAGGAAATTATGTAAATCACCTAAAAACACGAGTTAGAAGTTATACCTTTTTGAGCTAGAGAGCATAATCTGGATGGCTTTTCCAGAGAATCTCACGGATTGCTTTTTCAGAGAGTTGGGAAACTACATAAGTTAATTGATTTCTTCTGGATTAACCACTTCCAATTTGACAAGGTAGGCCTACCCTTTTTGGTTTTATATACATATCTACCCTAGTTTGGAGTTCCCAACATTTTTCTTTGGCGTGTTCTTTCTTCTTGTATTAGTTGCGTCATTGATTACATTTTGGAAGAAGGCTTTGCCTTTCTTTAGTTGTAAGCCCTTTACTTTGTGGTTTGGTGGTTATTATAATAGATGTTTCTGAGATTAGATAATTTAACATTATTGTCTTTTTTTCCTTTTTTTTGACTTGTGTGAGAAAAAAAATCTCATTTAATGATAATAGATTTTCATTCTTTAAGATTTGGATATCAATTTGGTTGAAGTCATTATTGAGTCTTACAAGAAACTCAAACTCCTTTTCTCTTTTTATAAATTATATAAAAATTATCACATCACAGCATATCATCTTGAGATATTGATAATAATCTAGTTTAAGCCAATGAATTTTCAGTGCATTACAGTATTTAATAACAAGAAGACTATCTTGCTTGTTTGTTAAAATCTTAGTTTTGATCTTATAGATGATAGCAACTTCATCACTACTTTTGATCTCATAGATGAGAGCAACTTCATCACTTTTGAGTACGTTCCTTTGACGACGCTCCAAACCTTTTTTGTGGTGGAGATGAACATATATGACCCATTGTTTTCAAGCATCTTGGTATTCCACAATTATATTATGATCATGGAGTCTGGTCATTCCAAATTGCAAGTTTTGTGCATGTTAGTTCTATATGAGGATCCATAAGATGATGGATTGATGAGGACATCCGACAGTGGAGGGTTTATCAGAGACGGGGTCGTAGATCAATGGCCATGATTGCATCTCTTTATTTATGAGTTATTATTATTATTTTTATTTATTATTGTATTGTTTTCGGTTTTACCCTCACTTCAAGGAGTAGGTTCTTGTGACTCTTGAGGGACACTTTTGTCTTTTGATGTTTACTATTGTGCTTGGCTATTTATACCCCTTTTCTCTTCTTGAGAGGGGATGATGATTATTATGAAATTATTTTCTCCACTTGTGTCTTGGTGAGTCTTGAGAGATCTTGAGAGAGTTAAAGTACCTAGGTGAGGGCAACGTATCACCCGTCAGCCATATGAAGCGTCCGGGCTCACGGTTCATCTCCTCCTTCCTCCCCAAATCACAGTCCATCCATCTTTTCCCTCCAAGCCGCTGGCCATCTTCCCCCTTCCACTCGAAACCGCCGGCTAACACCATCCTCCTTCCTCCAAACCGCCGGCTACCACCATCCTCCTCCCTTCAAACCGCCGACTATGTGCCCCAACACCACCGGCCCTAGCACCACCATTTCCCATAGCCGCCGGCCTTCCCCTCCAAACCCTAACCACTGGCTACGCTTTTCCCTCGTAGATTTACTACTTTTTTTTTTTAGAAAGAAGCCGGAGCTAGATTAATATTAAAAAGAAAGAGCAACTGCAAGTCTACAATTTAGATTCCTCCTTCAAAATGCTAAAAAAAGGAGGAACCTTATTCACAAAGCAATCATCCCAAGTAAAGTTACTTACTAAAGCATAGTTAGCACATAAGTTTGCTAACTTATTGCATTCTCTACTAATGCAATTAAAAATAACAAAATTGAATTTTTCAAGAAATTCCATACCATCATCGTTGAGCTCCCCCTTATTCCAAGCCTTTTTGAAGTAAGAAATAATGTTTGAGTTATCACCTTCAATGAAAATACCATCGAATTTGAACATCCAATCCTTGATCTCCTCTTTAATTGAATTGATGGCAAGTAACTCCAATTGAGCAATATCCCAATGTATAAATGATTTACCATAAGCATAAAGGAATCTCCCTTTACTATCTCTGAAAACAGCCGCTATACCTGCCTTGTACGATGAGATAAGAGAAGCATCAACATTAACTTTTAGCCAACTGGGTGGAGGAGGATGCCAAGCATTAGACAATCTTAACGACTAATTAACATCCCAAAAGCCCAAATTAAAATGGCTAAAGTTGTTAGAGACCGAAGCTTGAAAAATGGCTTCAGCGGCTATAAAGCTGGAATTATCTTCTGCTCCATCATGTATCCTCTTGTTTCAACTTTTCCAAGATAGAAACACCAAAATACAATAAAGTTTAACCATCATACCCTTCCTGGATACATTATTTTCCAGCCAACTAAAACAAAGTTCACTAGAATTGAACAAAGGAAAACCGAAGCCCCAATGGTTCAGGTGTTGAATAATTTACTACTTTCCTAAAATATTCCTTTAGTAATTTGGAAGGTTTTTGAATTCAAATTCTTTCCTAAATGATATAAACTTATTTTAGGAACCCCCCCCCCCCCCCCCCCCCCCAAATTATTCCAAATCTGAAATTAAATAGGATTTGATTTTAAATCCACATTCAACGTATGAGGACTCCTTACCTTTTTCCCTCCTTTTGGCCGGCCCTCTCCCTCTCTCTTTAATTGCTTCCTTCCTAATTGGGAGCTCTAATTAAGGAGCCAATTGGCTGCCCCCTTCCCCTTATTCCCTCTTTCTCTTTTCATTTTAGGGAAATTAAATTCAAGTTCCCTAATTATCTCCATCATCAAATGTGAATTTAATTTCAGAAATTTGAATTGAATCCCTCTTAGTCCACAACCAAAATTTGAACAAAAACAACCCTATTTACTTAGCCTTGGCTGACCACTCAACTTCCTCCTCTTGGACATTGAGTTATACAGAATTTCGTCAACTTAAAGGCTGCTGTCCCACCTCTCTCATTCACCCAATTTGCTGTCCAAGAGCAGTTCAAGTTGCTGTCCAGAGATTTCAGCCATTCCTTATTGCTTTCATGCTGTTCGGGAGATTCTAGATTGCTGTTCAGAAGTTTCAGCAATTCTCCCTCGCTGTCCTGCTATCCGGAAGATCCCTGTTTGCTGCCCAGAAATTCCAGCACTCCGTATTTTACTGTCCACTCTCTTCCGAGTTTCGACGAAGGTAAACTCTCTCCCAAATCTTATTCCTTCTCAATCCCTCTCAATTGTGGTATCATAAGATTGTGCAAATTTTCTCCGCAAGCTGACTTATTAAGAGTATGAGTGAGTGGATCCGAATAGTGACTAGTCTAAATGCTAATTTAGGGATTTCCTTTGAAAATCCTCCATGTTATGCTAAGCTTGATTGAATTGTTTAATGTTATGATCCTGAACGATTATCGTGTAATTTGGCCTAAGCTATATCACCCCTTTTATTGTATTTAATCTCTGTTTAAATCGCTAAAAGTTAGAATAATTATTGTTGCTCTAATCTAAGGCGTTTAATTTCAACATTAGATATTTACGCATGCATTTAGTTCTACATCATGGATATTTTCCTTTCATTTCAGAAAGGTCTTCACTATTTGTGATAATTTTAGATAATTTCTCCTATTCAAGTGATATGAGGTTTGTAGCCCATGTTGTTCTCATTTAGTCTGATTTTAACCATTCATGATAATCGACCACTTGAAAGTGAATCCAAGAAACCAACCAAATGAAGTTAAGGAATAATCTCAATAAGAACGGATAAAGAATAAGAGCAAAGGTTGAAAGACGAAAATCTTAACTTCACTATGATACCATGTAGAGTAGTAGATAATTAGAAAATACCTACTTTGAATTTTATTGCTTAATTCTATACAAAGTGTGAATGTATTTATAAACTTATTCAAAAGGCTTACAATGGAAATAAATCAAAGTTATCTAAAAAAAGGAAAAGAAGTCCCAAGAGCGGCCGACAGTGAAAATAGGAAGAGGAGGCACACATATTGAAAAATCTATGAGCCATAAGAGATTTTATACAATGTTTAGAGCTTTTGATCTATGTGCTCAAGGATCCCTACCAAAATTGGTTAACCTGTGGGTCCAATGATCCTCCAACATCTCACAGCACTTTTGTTAGTAATATTACTAAATAGGCATTTGCTTTGCTTCACAACAACAACATAGCCCAAAACAATATAGCACATCACAATTACATTCACCTAATAATGAGGCTAATTAGAGATTAATTATTCTAAATGATTGTTATCTAATTGTTTACTTTATTAAAAATAAACAGTATAATTACTAACTTGTTAATTAATAGTTATATTATTAAATTATAAAAATGACTTGTTTTAATCAAGGGATTAATTTTACTAAAAATTGACTACTTTTTAACATTGGCTAATAATTCAATAATTTATGATTAAGATAAACATATGCAAATCAATAATGCATTGATTAAACAATAAAGTTTAATTGGTTTATGTACTGCTTGTAGTTAGGATGTTAAACTAGTTTTATAAATCTCAATCATTTTGGTCATTCAAGAACTTACATCCATATCATCAGTTTTTACCAAAAATTGCAGCTCTTATATCACTGTAGACAGGCAGACAACAGGCTTAATGTTAATTTTACCTAACAATCGCCAGCTTTACTTAACAGTAACAATACTATGCAAAACAATGCAAGACAACACAACATTGCTAAACAGAACCTCTGTATGAGATACGGGCATGGCTTCTTAATGAAGTTCCTTACATTTTACTGCACCTGCATGCTGCCAGATATTTTGCTTGTAATGGTATATTGTACCTTTTGCATATTGGTTAGAAGAGCTGTAGTGTTTTACACTTTTTTCATGGAAGTAGTGTGTGACTGCTGCTTATTTTTTCTAACATTGCAATGATAGATGATAGAGGAAATATTTTTTCATCTCTCTGGACCTAACTCAGCTCTACCAGCCATGGTCCAAATCCTTGCAGATTTTGCTTCTGCTGAAGGTTTTGTTTCCATAGCTTTTCTTTACTTTTTAATCTTTTTCATCATTTAACGCTATTGTTTTCAGAACAACTGAGATTCTTATTTGTTTCTTTTGAAGCTTTGAAGTTCACCCCCCGTCTGAAAGATGTTCTTTTACGAGTGTTACCTATACTTGGAGGTGTAAAGGATAGTCAAAGACCAATTTTCGCAAATGGTACCATTTATTTGCAATTTTTTTTTATGCAAATGGTAACCTTTTCTTTTATGGTTTTACGAATCCATGGAATTTAATACAGCTTATAGAAATATGTATCATCTTAACACCATTGTCATTATCTTATCATCCTACATCAATACCATAGTTGTGATCTAGTTATTAATTCATTGCATTATTCTATAATTACATGTCTATTTGATAACATTATGGGAATAACCTTCATAGGATACGGATACTTGCAACAAACCCTAACACGAACAACAAACCCCCCACCCCCAATTGCTGGGAAGCCTTTTGCACTAAATATGCAATTTACTCGTCATAATTGTTTCTTGAGCTTATTTTGTGGTTGATAAATTGTATGGACATTTCCTTTCAGCATTCAAATGCTGGTGTGAGGCTGCTAGGCAATATATTGGCGACTTCCCTTCACATCCACTTCTTGATAGTGATGTAATGTAAGCTTTTCTTGTTTGTTACGCCAACTATATTTCAGGATATCATATTATACCTTTATATTGAAAATATGATTCTTCTGCAGATCATTTCTGAATTCTGTTTTTGAATTATTGCTAAGGGTTTGGGCAAGCTCTCGGGACCTGAAGGTATAACATATCATTTGTTGTATGTCATCCTATTTAAGTTCTCATTCATTTGACCCTTCCCTTGGTCATTTTAACGGTTCAAAATGAAGATATGAAATATTCCACCATGACCCAACTGACCATCTAGTTATTTAACTAGGAGCATGAGGTGTAAAGCAACAACATAAGCTTTTGTCCCACAACATGGGGTTGGCTACATGAAATTTTTTTCTCCATTGTGTCCTGTTAAGAATAAAATTCTCATTTAAATCTAATAAAGAAAGGACATTTCTAATATTTTCTAGCCAAGTCTTTTTAGGCCTGTCTCTACCTTTCTTAACATAAGCCAAATCTAATACATCTACTTTCCTAATTGGGTCATCAGAAGACCGCCATTTTATGTGCCCAAATCATCTAAGGCGACTATTTCTAATCTTATCTTCCATTGGAGAAACTACAATCTTTTCACGTTTATGCTTATTTCGTATCATGTCTACTAAAAGACTTCCTAGAAAAATAAGAAAATACATGCTAAATCAGAAAATACATCTTTTATAGAATTAAAACGACACTTACAAACTTATACCATAAAAAAACTCCTAAAATAGCATTTTCTTTGTTGAGAAGAAAGATACATATGGGGTAGACACTTGCGGAGAGAAGAATGAGAAAAGAAGCCCGAGATGAAGAAGAGGCATAGCTCGCAAGCTATCCTAGAAGAAGGAGAAGGGGATACATAGCTCGCAAGTTATCAAAGAAAACCCTCAGGTTTCTTCCAAAAATTCAACACCAAAATCCTCCATTTTTATTCTCAAATCACTATATATATATATATATATATATATATATATATATATATATAGGAGAAATGGGGTAGCCAAACAACCCAAATCCACCTCCAACCGACCCATCAAGATAGAATAAAGAAGGCCAAAAGGCTGTCCAGGAGCAGCACCCGAAGAGCCACATAAGGAATCAAAAAGGCAGCCATGGGAGGCAGGAACGGGCTTGACAGGGAACCGGAATAGGCAGTCAAAGGGGGAAGGAACGGACACCACAGGGAACTGGAATAGGCAGCCAAAGGGGGAAGGAACGGGCACCACAGGGAACCGGAACAGGCAGCCAAAGGGGAAGGAACCAGCCACAGGAAGAGCTTGGCGGGTGAACCGAAGGGGTAGCATGGGAAGGGGGTAAAGGGTGGGGGGAATGAATTTAACTACACATTAATGTGCTGAAAACAACAGCTCATGAGTTGCCCCCCCTTTGCCTAAATCAGATTCTCCCCCGGTTGAAAATGCTCATCTCATGATGAGGATGCTTTAGGTTTTTCTCGTTGAGACGAAGGAGGCGCATCCAATTCTTGAATTTTGGCCGCATACTTCTTCAGGATAAATTCTCTTTCTTGCCTGAATTGGGCTTGCAAAAGTTTCTTTTTCTTCATGTAATTTTCCGTACATACATGCATCTTCTTCTGAAGTTTGTATATTTCATTTTGTAAAGGATCAGTTGAATCTCCTTTCGACGGAATTCATTCGTTCATTGGAATTTGGACTTCAAGATCTTCTGGCTGATTTTCATCCACAACTGGTTCAATATTTTTGTCTTTTTCCATTTTTCTAAACACTTAAAAAAAACACAAACAACTTATGAAACCTAACCCAGGCTCTGATACCAAATTGATGCAAGCAAAAAAATTAGGAAGACCCTAATTTTGCAAGCATACTAAAATACTTCTTAGAAAAATAACAAAATACATGCTAAATTAGAAAATACACCTTTTATAGAATCAAAACGACGCTTACAAACTTATACCATAAAAAAACTCCTAAAACAACATTTTCTTTGTTGAGAAGAAAGATACATATGGGGTGGACACTTGCGGAGAGAAGAATGAGATAAGAAGCCCGAGACGAAGAAGCGGCATAGCGAACAGGCAGCCAAAGGGGGAAGGAACGTGTACCACAGGGAACCATAACTGGTAGCCAAAGGGGGAAGGAACCAGCCACAAAAAGAGCCAGGCCGGGGAACCGAAGGGGCAACAGGGGAATGGGGGGATAAGGGGGGGGGGAATGAATTTAACTATACACCCTAAACCCTAAAATTTAACCCCTTTGCCTACATCATCCACCTGAGCATCCTGATCTCTATAATACTTAACTTAATATTTTGCTTCTCTTTTAATGGTCACCATTTTGCACCATAAAGCATTGCAGGTCTCACCACCATCTTATAGAATTTTCCCTTAAGTTTGAGGGGGACTTTTCTATCACACAACAAGCCTGATGCATTCCTCCACTTCAACCATCTAACTTGAATTATATCATAATATCCCCATCTATTCACCATCACTCTGAATAATGGACCCGAGATATCTAAAATGTATACTCTTATTAGTGACTTGATCGCCCAAAGTCACAATCCCCCCACAATCTCTATTACTACTAAAATAACATTCCATATATTTAGTTTTAGATCTACTCGAAAGAAAACTTTTAGACTCTAAGATTGACCTACATAATTCAGGTTTACTTTGATTCCCTCTCTAGTCTTATCAACAAGAAAAATATCACCGACAAAAAGCATGCATCAGGGTACAAACTCTTGCAAATGTCTAATGAGAACATTCATGACTAAGCAAAAAGATATGGGCTTAAGGATGATCCTTGATGTAATCAAGCTGAAATAGGAAAATACTTGGTCAAACTACCTTTTGTTTGAGCACAAGTAACTGTTCCTGCATACATATCCTTAATGGCTTGAATATAAGCATTATTAAACCATTTCTTTTCTAGAACTCTCTATAGGACTACTCTTGAAATTTTATCATATACTTTCTCTAAATCAATAAATATCATATGTAAATCATCCTTATTTTCTCTATACTTCTCCATCAAACCTCTCAATAAATATGGCTTCCATAGTAGATTTACCGGCATGAATCCAAATTGATTTTGAGAAATATTAGTATTATGTCATAATTTATGCTCTATAACTCTCTCCCATAGTTTTTAATTATGAAACATCAATTTAATTCCTCTATAATTCGCACAATCTTGTGCATCACCTTTATGCTTAAAGATAGGAATGAACATACTCATTCTCCACATATATGGCATCTTTTTATTATTCAAAATAATATTAAAAAGTTAAGCAAGCCAAGAAATTCTTCATCTCCTAAGCATTTCCAGACCTCTATTCGAATATAATCAGGTCCAACAGCTTTTCCATACTTCATTTTCTTTAAAGCCTCTCTAATTCAGTTTTACTAATACGTTGATAAAAACAAGCCTTTATTTTTATTTAGGGTGCTAAGGTCACTAAAGTTAATCATATTCTCGCAATCTTTATTGTAAAGTTTGGCAAAGTAACTTATCCACCTTTGTTGAATATCCTCTTATAATAAAATCATATTTTGTTTTTCATTCTTAATGCACTTCACTTGAATTAAATCTTTACTACTATCTCTTTGTTTGGCTAATTTATACATATATCTTTCATCATCATTAGCATCTAATTTATTATATAAATCTTTACTAAGATCTTTACATCGCATATTACTTTCCTAGACTCCTTACCAGCCTCTTTATTTCTTTCCCAATTATCCAAAATTTTACATCTAAACTAGTTTTTATAACAAATTTTCTTATTTTTGATCTTTTCTTGCTTATTTTGATTCTTCCACCAACTATTTTTACTATTAGGAGCTTTTCCCTTTGATATTCCAATCACATCTTTTGCAACATTCTTAATATCACTAGTTGCTTTTATTCACATAACATTAACTTTCTCATGCATAGAGAAAATCTTAAGATTTAGAATTTTATTCTCAAAAATATTTTTTATTAATGTTATTTAAATGTCTACATCTAATCCTAGAACAACATTTTAGTTTTTTTTTTGGCACTTCTTCTAATAAGCGATGCTGGGTATATAAATTTTTACTTGGAATAACTTTACAATCTTTACAATCTAAATGATATATTTTTCTTATGAGTAAAATAATAAATCTGAGTTTTACTATATTAAATGATTCATGTTATAATTATTCGACAAGTTTTATGCCGGCTGTCGACTACTTAATACAACTCTACACTTTTCCCATCTAGGATTTGAGACCTAGCAACGACAGTGCTAACTAGGAGCATGAGGTGTGATGAGATTAAATTAAAATATCTTGACCTCCTATGATCAGTTGTCAGTTATTCATGAGTGAGCTAAACTAAGAACATCAAGTATTTTAATCGTACATTAAAACATTCTCGTAATATATGACAGGAACTATTTTCTCATTTTTGTTCCTCGTCCTACTAAAAAAGCTAGTGAATTAAGAAATGGCATATGGTTATGTAGGCTTCATAACGCATTATTTCAACACTAGTGGCCCCAAATCATATATCATGTACCTTCGACCATAAGAAGCAGGTCACCTATCGTGATCAAGTTGCAGAACAAACTCCAACCCTTCAACCTTCATTCTAAAATCGAGCAACAAAAGATGAATTTTCATATCTCCATGGTCAGAGAAACCTAAATGATTCCTATGACAAATGAAAAATAAAGCACTTAATATACATTCCAAAGTTTCTAACCAAATTTCATAATTTAGTCGTTTGTTGATCTCTAGAAGCATCAGAACTGATAGCTCGTTCACAAAGAATATTATCATCATATTAAACGCCAAGTCTGTTTTTTGTTACTGTCAAATAAACTTAAAACACGTTTCATTGGTAGATATGCTTAGCAATGCCCAGCACATTGTATGACTTTGACCTCACAGCTCAACCGATGATTCATCTATCACAAAAAATTATCTATGATATAGCTTAGACATTCAATCTTTCACAGCTAATTTTTATAGTTGAACTTAGATTTCAAATTGTACTTGCACAAGAAATGTAAGTTCTTGAGTTGTGGGAAAAGGCATTGTCAAGCCTAATATGTGCAATGAATTGCACAAGGTTAGGTGAAGTTCGGAAGTCAATTGTTCAGCAATTGCAGACAAATCTCAACCACTTGATGGAATTTATACATATCGAGCCAAACAATGTATTACCTGATGCACTTCTTGTTGTCTGCAGCCAGCTAGGTCTTTTGTTTTTTTTGCACGGTACCTTAGTGCATGCTCAATCCATCTCAGCAAACACAAATATTTCAAGCGAGCAACATCAATTATGTATTTCAAGCGTCAATTGTTTTTGCGTACAGGTGCGCCTATCCTCTGTGGAGGCCTTAGGGCAAATGGTTGGTCTTATCTCAAGGTCACAACTAAAGGCAGCATTACCAAAGCTTGTTCAAACAATATTGGACTTGTGAGCGGACATTTTTGGATAACTAGATAAAAATTTGAGCCATCCATTGCTATTTTTTTTATTATTAGCTTTCTTTTTTGAATGATACATAATGCAAAAACTGACTATTATTTTTTTTTTCTTTCTTTTTGTCTCAGATATCGTAAAGATCTAGAGATGGCATTTCTTGCCTCAGTCAGTCTACATAATCTTCTTAATGCCTGCTTATTATCAGAAAATGGTCCTCCTTTGCTTGATTTTGAGGTGGCTAGAAAAAAATATCCTTATTCTCCTCTTGCTTTATATGTGTAACTAGTTATATATGAGTAATATAGGGCATGCTTGATTTTATCACTTCTTTTTTCAAAGTTTTAACTTTTGAACTTCCTAGATGCTAATTGGGTTTCATTTGACATTGCTTGTCTTGTGTCGCGTTGTGCTGAGCTATCGAGTAAAACTGATGACTGTTTCATAAAATCATGTTAAAATTCCTATTTAAAGTTTGTAAGAGTTATGGCTGTTTGACAAAAAACTTTTCCGGCAGAGATGCAAGTTGATTGAATGATTGGTATAAACATTATTAGGAGTTTTATAAAATTATAATATAATATCCTAATCTTCATAAATAAATATTTAAATAGTAATATATGAAAGCTATGAAAGTACTTGTTTGAGAGCTACCGTTTTAAGAAACCTGTTCAACTTACTTATGA
Organism: Dendrobium catenatum; assembly: GCF_001605985.2. NCBI lineage: Eukaryota > Viridiplantae > Streptophyta > Magnoliopsida > Asparagales > Orchidaceae > Dendrobium > Dendrobium catenatum. The sequence continues at coordinate 74,666 of NW_021471428.1, read as the reverse complement.
CTGGAATATTTTTCGTGAAAACTGTAATCTTATTGGATTTATGAAGATTGTGAAGTGTGAGTTTATTATTATCGCAAAAAAGTCAAAGGAATTGTCTGTTTAATCTTCCTGTTTGAGCGCCTATATCAACCATTTTCCTTGGACACTGTAACTTAGATTACAAAAATGCATGCTGGAGTTGCAAATGCTTAGAGCTAACACTTCTCACCTATTGTTATACTTTCTCATGTCTTTACCTTATACTCATTGTCCTCGTGGCTTAAAATGCAAATACGAAGTTAAACAAAATTATAATGCCTGTAGGTGATATTTTACTTGTCACTGCTTAGTACTACAAGTTTATTCTTTGCAATATTCTTAATATTATTAGCTTCTTATTTTTATATAACATTCGTTTGCTAATTTACAGTTAGAATCTTAAAATTTTGAATCTTTCATTTAAAATTTTTTTAGTATTATTTAAATGCCTCCATCTAATATTATTAGCTCTTTAACTAGGCATAAAAAACCCAAATTAAAAAAAGGTTTTATACTTGCTTAAATAATCTCCAAGGGCATGATTTAACAAATTTACAAAGCAATGGCTAGAGCTGGGTATAAATAAAGCCAATGAGATTACACACTCTTCATAACGCACTCAACTGATGACAAAAATTCAATCATTATTATTTTTGTTAATGATATAATTGTTGCAGGTGATAATAATGAGGAGTCTCTCAAGAAAGAAATTCTGAATAATTCGAGTTTAGGAGTTAGCCATACTCAAATGCTTCATGGATAAAAAAGTTGCTCAATTTTAACAAGGAATATTCTTTTCTCAGCAAAAACAAAATATCTTATGAATTCACTTAAATAAATAAAAATGATTGATTATAAACTTTACAAAACTCCTAATAAAATGTGTCAAAAATTAGATGGCAAATGAAGAAGGGCAAGGAGACATGGGACAATATCAAAAATCTGTTGACTATTTGATTTATTTATCTCACACCCGTTCAGATATTGCAATTCAGTAAGACTCATTAGTCAATATATGCACAAAGTCATATAATCTTACCTTTAAATTGCTTATAAATACTTAGATATCTTAAATTGAGTCCTGAAAAAGGAACTCTCTACAAAAAGATAAGTTACAAATTGACTGGTACCTGCATACAAAATATGCAGAATCATCACTTGGCAGAAGATGCTCTTCAAGATATTGTACATTTTTTAGAGGTAACCTCATAACATGAATAAACAAAAAACAGCTTGTTGTTTCAATATCAAACGCTAAATCTGAATTTAGAACAATATTCAAAGTGACTACAATCTCCTGTTGATCAAAATTATTTTAAAATTAAAAAAGTAGATGGGGAGAGCCAATAAAAACATACGATGATAAGAAATCTTTTATTATTATTGTTTATAAATTGGGACAACAAGATCGCACCAAATATATGTAGGCGGATAAACATTTCATAAAAGTGAAACTGGAAAGGAGGTTAATATGCATTAAATTTGTGCTGAAATAGAGTTAACTCATCGACATTTTCGCGAAGGAGTCAACAATCTTACGTTGAAGAATATCGCATGCGAACTTGAAATAATGTATATATACCTTTGAAATTCAGGGGGAGTTTTGAAGATTGTTGTTTGGACCCCACTCCGACTGTTGGTGCCCCTCCTTTTTGGGAATTTTTTTTATTCATTTTGTATAATTAATCTTTAATCTATTTCCGCATGTGTCATCCTAAGAGGAGCCTATATACCTTAAGTCCTTGCCCAAAGTGCAAGTAATAAAATTCAAATTAATTTTTTATATTTCTAACTTTATGCAAGTTGGTTTCATGGATTTAAGAGTATCTCAGTAGTTTATTGATCAACTTTTTGATACGCCTTGGTTTCAAAAAATTAGAGTTTGCCCTAATTTCCCTTCAAGGTTGGAATTTCTCCACCAAATCAAAATCAACACAAAACAAGAAAGATGAGAGGAAGAACAAAAGAGCTTTGCATTAATCTTCAAGACAAAACAAAAGACAAAGCTAGTCCACTTCTAGAAGGACCAAATCTCCCACAAGAAACCCTAGAGAAAACAAGAAGGAAAAGAGAAAGAACTTTCTTCACATGATGCCCCCAAAATAAACCCTAATGGCTCCTTTCATACAATCTCACAACTTCCCCCTCATCCCTAAATTACCCCCCATCATCCACCCTCCATTTCCCCCCCAAAACTTGGCCTCCCAACTTGATGCCCAAGGATTTAAGTAAGTGGGCCCAAAGGGCCCACCTTGACCCTCTCCCTTTTCTCCCCAGATTCGGCCGCCCCCCCCCTTTGGCTCGCCCGGGCCGAAGGCCCCGCCTTCCGCCTCCTGTAGACCCGTAAGGGTCTCGGATGGACCGGCTCAGCCGGTCCATCACTTTTTTTTCCTTAAATAGTCATTTTTAATTTATCTTTGTGCAAACTTTTTATCTTGATCTTATTGGCTTGATACAAGGTTTCTCCTCATATGCGACTTTATAATTTTATAGGCCATGTTTCTCTTTTGATTTTAATAGTGTATTTTGAAGAAAATGAAAATGTTCTTTTTTATGTTGGAAAAAGTTCAAAATAGTTGCATGACTACTCTTGTATGATCAATTTAGTCCTTTAATATCACATTTCTCTTATTTAATGCCTCAAGCATACAAACTTGATCCCAAATGATCCTTTAGGGATTAAATTTGAATCAATTGTATACCATCAAGGGGCTGAATTGGGATCAATTTTATATCCCAATTCTATCAATTCCTACATAAGGGTCTATTTGGGAGCAATTTTGTATATCTAATGGAATAAATTTGAATATGTGATTAATGCAGGACTAAGCGAAATAAGTCATGCAAATAGAGATTTAAGTTAAGAGAATATCAAAGAAAGCAACATAAACTTCATAAACATTAAGAACAATAAGAAAATTTGAACTATTAAATTATGTGATAGTAGGAAACTGACAAGCAAAAGATAAACAGTAACAATGACGAATCAATTTAGAGTAGCTGACATGGGTTGGCACAATTCCAATATTTAATTAAGGGACTAGTTACTAGAGTTTTTGTTTGCTCAAATTTAAGTAGAATTTGACGGATTAATCAACACCTATGAGATGATGCTACTATAGATGAAATGAGAAGACTAATATTTAGTTAGATGAAAACAAGGAGAGGGTTTTATACTTAGCTCATGAATGGGAGGAATAGAGTCCTTGATGAAGTAACGGCTAGTTTCTCCTTGGCTTGCCCTTGAAATCCTTGCTCATTGTTGAATCAATGTCCTTGTTGCATTAGTAGAAGCTAAGTTTCCTAAGAGAGGTTGAATAGTGGGGAGAGAAAAGAAAGTATTAGCTATATGAGGATTTGGAAGTCGAGAGCTCACAGTTTTGCGGTTTGGAGGGGTGAACTAGGCCGGCTGCATAGGAGGAGGAGGGGAGAGATGATTTGACTGATTTTAATGGCTTGGAAAGGGAAAATTCATCTTGGGAATTGAAGAGGTGAGGGCTGGCTACTTGGGGAAGAGAAATGGCTGATGTGGTTTGCCTTGGAATAGAATTAGTTAGTTTGGGAAAGGGAAAAAGTCAGCTTGGGAGGCGAAGATGTGGGGCTAGTTTCTTGGGAAAGAAAGAGGGCTGATGTGGCTTACTTAGGAAGGGAAGTAATTAGCTTGGGAAAGGGAAAAGTCAGCTTGGGAGGTGAAGAGGTGGGGCTGGTTGCTTGGGAAGAGAGAGGGATGATGTGACTTGCTTGAGAATAGAAAAAGTAAAAGTGGTTGTGGATCTCCAAATGTCATAATTAATTGAGATAAAATTCTCAGTTAATTTGAATTAATTGCAGAATTTGGGAAGCCGAAGGGTCAAGGTTGTTGGGGAGAAGGTGGTGGATGAGAAGGGAGGGAGGTGGTTGCTGGTTGAGGGCAGCTATTTGCTGCAGCTAGTGGGCTGTTTGGGTGGCTAGGGAAGGAGAAAAAAGAGTTAAAAAGAGAAGAGGATACCAACAAAGAGTTCACATGCTTTTGGGTATTTCTTTGCCTTTCCCCAAAGGACTTCATACACAAATTCAACTCACCAAGAGAAGAGAGCATATAACCAGAAATTTATATCAAAATATTCTTCATCCATACAAGAGAACAATGGGCCATATATATAGGCACCAAAAACATGAAAAGACAAAAGACAAGAAGGCTTTTAACCAAACAACACAAAAATTCCCTCAAGAGAGTAAAACTGAAATAAAATAAATAACACCACATAAATCTCCTACAACACATGAAAACTAAAAAAAAAAAAACTCAATCAAGGCCGTAGATCTCCAGACTCTATGGTGATAAACCCTCCAAGTTTTGATGTCCCCATCAGTGATATTCTGATTAAATTGGTCACACATGAATGGTGAAAGAATTATTTTGTGCTTTTCTCGTTATTGTATTCCTAGTAACAATTTTTTCATAATATCTAGTGGGTATTGACACTTCTTTTAACTTATACGTTGTGAGAATATGATGGTTGTTTGTCTTTGTTTTGTACGTAGGGATCCAAGCCATTGAAAAAACTTTCAAAACCCTTTTTGTTATCATGTGCTTGCAAGAACATGAATAATGATCAAGTATAGTGATATTTCTCTTTTTCTTCATTGTAAATATGAACATTAAAAAGATTTTGGAATTAGATAGAATATTTCCCCGTAAATCCACCTTGACACTTTTTTTTTTCTTTTGCTATACTCAATTTCGTTGTCAATGACTTCTTTATTTCCCAATACTTGGATCTATTTGGCAATGCTTATCTAGTTGTATTGTTATTAAACTAATCTTTTAAGTCTTATGCACATAGCACATATATGAAACCATCATTTTGAACTCCCATACGTTTATACTTATAACCCAAAGGTACCTTTTTATCTTTTAGGGATATGGATCCATGATTACCAATTTAAAACCCCACTAAATTGGATATCATTTACTTGCTCATTTCTTTTGCTAATCTAAGTCTCTTTTCTTTTAAATTGATGTAAGCATAGGGGGGGAGGGTCAACTCAAACCCAAAATAAGTTGGTTTTGACTTCCCTTGAGCTTACAAGCTCAATAAAATTTGAGTTGGAATTTAGCTCATTTATGAGCTGGTTTTTAGTTCATTGAACTAAAGGTTAGGTCATTTATTAGCTAGGTTTTAGTTCATTAGTTATCTTAATTATTGTAATTTTTATTTTAATTTTTTATGTCTTAAATTTAAGTTTGTCCGTTGGGATTCCAAATGGCTTTTGGAATTAGATAGAATATTTCCCCGTAAATCCACCTTGACACTTTTTTTTTTCTTTTGCTATACTCAATTTCGTTGTCAATGACTTCTTTATTTCCCAATACTTGGATCTATTTGGCAATGCTTATCTAGTTGTATTGTTATTAAACTAATCTTTTAAGTCTTATGCACATAGCACATATATGAAACCATCATTTTGAACTCCCATACGTTTATACTTATAACCCAAAGGTACCTTTTTATCTTTTAGGGATATGGATCCATGATTACCAATTTAAAACCCCACTAAATTGGATATCATTTACTTGCTCATTTCTTTTGCTAATCTAAGTCTCTTTTCTTTTAAATTGATGTAAGCATAGGGGGGGGGGGTCAACTCAAACCCAAAATAAGTTGGTTTTGACTTCCCTTGAGCTTACAAGCTCAATAAAATTTGAGTTGGAATTTAGCTCATTTATGAGCTGGTTTTTAGTTCATTGAACTAATGATTAGGTCATTTATTAGCTAGGTTTTAGTTCATTAGTTATCTTAATTATTGTAATTTTTATTATAATTTTTTATGTCTTAAATTTAAGTTTGTCCGTTGGGATTCCAAATGGCTTTTGGAATCCCAAGGTTGTTTGTTTTCCTGTGCCATGTCTCCTTGGTTCCCATGGTGGGCTGCTGGTCTTCTGTGCTGGGTGGCTTTTCCCGTGCTTGGTGCCTCGGTTTCGTGCGGACCTCTTGGGTTTCCGCGGCTTCCTCTTCGGTTCCTGGCTGGGCTGCTTCCCGTGGCTTTTGGGGGGCTTTTCCATGGCTTTGGTGCTTTGTTTTTTGGAGTTAAATGTTGGTTTGTCATATTCCCTATTTATTAAGCTTTTTAATTAATGTTTATGGCTGTTTGTATCCCCATTTCATACCTATAAATATGAGGGGTTTTTTAATGTTTTTAAAAAAGTGATAAGTTGTTTTTGGAAAAGAAATCATTGGGATTTTCTTGGAGAAGCTTGCGAGCTTTGTCCACCTTCTTCCACCTCCTCTGGAAATCTTACGAGCTCTTTCCACCCTTCTTCTCGGCTTCTAATCTCTTTTGTCTCTCCGCAAGTGACCACCTCACCTATATCCCTCTTCTCAAAAGTAAGCAAGTTTAGGGTGTCTTGTTCGAGTCGAATTTATAAGTTTCTTTTTAATTTGAAATGTAAGAGTTTGTTCTTCCTATTATCTAGTAAGTGTGTCCCTATAATTAGCTAAGTGTTCGTTTTATTTCGTAGAAATCCTGTTCTTTTTAGTCGGGTCTACTCTTTGTGGGCAGAGGTCCTCGGGTCCCCCATCCCCCGGATTTTTGCCCGCATCATTTTTGGTAGAACCTCTGGAAGGATTTGGATCATTCTTTTGCAAATTTCTCTACTCCTGTCTACTTTTCCTGTTCCCAGCATAACCCCAAAGCCCCCATGTCCACTAAATTTCAGTCTCAACTGATCCACCATTCTATTGGAAATGAAGTTATGGGTCGCTCCACTATCTAATAGTACTACCACCTCTTTATACCTGATATTCCCCTTAACCTTCATGGTGTGGTTTGGTATGAACTCATCCACTGAGTTAAGGGATACCTGCAACATCTATGTGCAGGTGATCATGTTCCTTCTCTGTAGCATTTTCCTCCTCATCGTTCTGTTTACACCTAAAACTTAAACACTTCGCCCTCTTCTAATAAATTTTTGACTCAGTCAACCTCTTGAAGTTGCCCCCTGGTCATACTCCCTGAGCTTTATTCCTCCTGGCTTCCTTTTGAATAACATCATCTACAAATTTGGCGTTAGAAATATAATGGTCGTGCAGTAGGAGACTCTTGAACTATTGCTATAGCTATTCCTCTCCAAGGAGTTCTTATCGTCCAAAAGCTGGGCTAACTCTATAGCCTCCCCTATGCCACGTGGTCTCAATACTCGAACATAAACTCGAATATCAATCTTGAGCCTCTTCATAAAGTTCCTGATGCGGACATCCAACCGTACATGCTTATCTGGGGAGGAGCTGAAGATCGACGGTCATGATCGTCCTATGTTATCTTTAATTTTATTTGTAATTTTTATTTTTATTATGCATTTTTCATTTTTACCCTCAAGGGTCTAATCATATGTAAGCCCTAGGGGCATGATCATCTTATTTTAGTTTCTTTTCTTTCTGAGGCTTGTATATAGAGGCCCTTTACTAGTGTAATGGTATGATGGAGTTTTAATAAAATTTTGTCATGCACTTTTGTTCTTTGGGAGGTCGTTAGTGAGAATCCCTATGGAAGGAACTGTGGTTTCCACCAGCTGCAGGATGGGTCCGGGCTCGTGGCTTGAAGTTTCTTGGTGAAGAGTATCGTATCACCCATCAGTCTTCGGAAGAGTCAAATGTTCGCGGTTCTATCTTATTTTTTCTTCTTTGCTTTATTTTTCCTTATTTCCCTAAACCGCCACCTCCTCAAGCCCTCCACCAAGGTGTTGATCCTCTCACCCCATCACCTCCACACCATCGGCCTACCCTAGCCCCTCCCTTCCTCCTCCTTCCCCTTGCCCGAATTCCACCAAGACTCCACCCACCCGCCGGCCACCTCCTTCCCTAACCCCACTTCCCTCTAAAAACCACTCTTTCACTGCTTAAGTGGTCATTAATTTGAAAATATTTTAAATTCAAATTAATCTAATTTTAATTTCAAATTCATCCTTTTTAATTACATTAATTTTGGAAACTTCTTTCATTCAATTAATTAATCAATTCTGAAATTGATTGATTAAATAATTCCTAGCCTAAATTCATTGAACCTAGACACCCCTATTCCCCCCCTCTCTCTCTCTTCACCGGCCCCATATCCATGCCCTCTTTAAATCTATTTTCATTGTCTTCTAGTGAAATACAAGTCTTTTCTCCTCATCTTCTACAGTTTTTCCCTCTTTTTCCACTGTTTTTGGCTGATTTCCTGCTGTGGACAGCAGTTTGCTTCGTGATTTGTTGCTAAAGCGATTAGGGAATACTTGAAATCAAGTATTTCCTATCAGGTTCTTAATAAGGCAAGCTCTAAATCCCTACCCTACGCCCTACTTGCACCCAACCATGCCGCCGGTCCTGCCCCCTCCCATATCCGTTCTACATCAGTTCCTATCTAGCACAATCTTTGACAACCTTCCCAATTGGCTTAATAAGTATTCGAACTTCTCCTGGTATTCTATCACTGTCCGCTCCTTCACTAAAGCAATGAACTCATGGAAGTCTCCTCTCGACTGATTCAAAAACTTTCTAGTATATAGTCTTTGAACTGCCTCCAAGGTTAGATCGGATCTCGCAAGTCTCTCCATTGGTGATGCGGGTAAAAAATCCAGGGATGGGGCACCCGAGGACCTTCGCCGGCACAAGAGGAAAGAGACGACACAACACGCTCAAAAAGGGGAGAATACGACGAGCGTAAGAACAAACTCTTACATTTCAAATCTAAGACAGACTTAGAAATTAAAACAAACAAACCGACAACTACAAATTGTAATTAAACGACTTTCAAACTCAAATCGAAATCAAAGACGCCCTAAACTTGCTTCACTTAGAGAAGAAGGATACAGGTAGGGTGTAAACTTGCGGAGAGACGAAAGAGATTAGAAGCCCGAGAAGAAGGGTGGAAAGAGCTCGCAAGATTTTCGGAGGGGATGAGAAAAGAAGATGGACAAAGCTCACAAGCTTCTCCAAGCAAACCCGCAGGTTTACATTTCCAAAAATCACTTATCATTCACTATTTTAAAACATAGCAAACCCCTCATAGTTATAGGTATGAAAGGGGAATACAAAAGGACACGACATTGAATTCACACAAGAATCCAAGCAACACAAGCACGGAAATCCCCCATGCTTTTCACGGAAAAACAGCCCAGCCCAGGAACCGAAGGAGCAACCACGGGAACCAAAGGAGCCGCACGGAACCGAGGCGCCAAATCCACGGGAACCCCCCCCCCCCCAGCTCGGAAAACCAACAACCATCGTGTGAACCAAGGGGCCATGCACGAAAAACAGCAGCCCACCGTGAAAGCCAAGGAGCCATGGCATGGAAAACAAAACTTCTTGGAATTCCAAAAGCCATTTTGGAATTCCAAGAGACAAACTTAATTAAAGACATAAAAATTACATTTAATAAAAGATAACTATGAACTAAAACTTAGCTAATAATGAGCTAACCCTTAGTTCAATAAGTGAACTAAAGACCAGCTCATAAAAGAGCTAAATTTCAGCTCAAATTTGATTGAGCTTGTAAACTCGAGGGAAGCCTAAAATCAAATTATTTTGGCTTGAGTTGACCCCCCCTTTGTCTACATCAATTTGTATCGGGACAGAGCCTTCCCTTCTAGACATACAACGACTGCGGTGAGTTTCTCATATCATGTCAACCCATTTACAGTAAAATCGCTCCACCCGATAAATCCACCTTCGAGCATATTGTCCCTAAAAAATCAGCATCTTCAATTTCCTCGCCCTATGATCACCACCGCCTCAATTGCTTTTTCCTCCTCCAGTGTAGCGGGTGTTGTGATTGCTCCATATTTCTCTCTCCCCCAAATCAGCTCTCCGATCTTCACCATCCCAATTTCTTCATCGGATATATCCTTCACCAGTTCCCCTCCTTGGAAGTGGCTCCAAAGGTGGCATCTCCTCTTCTTCCCCCAAAATTTCTACCTCTCAATCCTCCCTCATTGTCCTTATATTAGGGTTCTCTCTACTTTCTTCGGTCAACGGTGCCCTTTTATCTGATGATGCCATATTGGCTTGAATTCTAATATCCTTTTCATCATCTCTTCCGGATTTGAAAATCTTTCCTCAATAGCTGAAATTTGCTCTCCGAATTCAGATTTCAGATTTTCAACTACTCCATCACGCTTCTCCTCCAATGCATCAACCTTTTTAGCCTCCATAGGTCCCATAAAAGGTGCTATGATACCGATTTGATAGGAATCCGATCTCCACATAGTCAAAACAACAATAATGAATTGAAAACGTAGCAGAAACCAACAAGAAAAAAATGAGATTATGGTCTAATTTTATTGATATCAGCACAACAAAGCAAGATGTAAGTAATTAAAGGTAGAATTAATCCTGTTTGTGCACCCCCTCTTCTTGCCCGTTGCTCACAGTAGCGGGGCCCACAGGGCTCTTCTGCCCGACAGCTGGACCGCCACACCTTGTTGGGGTTGGGTTGATTGGCTAGACCGGCTCAACTAGTCTATCATCCAAATCTCCATCATATTGAGTGTTTGTGGCATTACCATTAATCCAATTTGATTTTTTCAATATTTTTCACGAAAAAATCCTCCTAGCTCAGTCAACTGCCAGCTAGACAACCGGGCCAAATAAAGATACACTGCTTATGCAAATTACTACCTAACCAAGTGCACATAGGATATCATTAGTTGTCATTTCTTATGACTGCATGTTGCATGAATGTGTTGATCATTCCACACATCAGTAGGATCATATCTTACGATCCTGTTCTTCTTAAATTTTGCATCTTTTTTCCTTCTGACATACCATTTTTCCTTCTAAAATTTTTACTGCATAGCACGAGTTCTCAGTTTTGAATATACTTTTTCCATTGGCACTGGAATGCTTTTGCTTGATTTTATCAACTTTTTTGTTTTTTTTGCTTTCATAATGTTATATTCTTTTCAGGATCTCAACAGCATTTTGTCCACACTTCTTCCTGTGGCATACATAGGTAATTACAATGATGATCCTCCAGGTATTTCGAAAGCACTAAAGGTGATTCCTATATCAAGTACTGTCAGCCTTACTAATGGCATATATCATTTTCATATTAGTTCCATTTTATCAACCTTTTATGCTCTTTTTTATTTTGAGTTCTTGGTTGTATTTCAAAGTTAGAGGCGGGTTTTTAAGGCTGTCATCATTTCAATCTACTATTGTAATTTGTGGTGGTACATGTTGATATCCCTGTGAGATGTGCTGCAAATTTTTGAACTATGAATGTTGGTTTCTAATTGTTTGAGCGTTTCTGGTCGTTCATACTCTACTCTTCCCTTATCAAGTTATTGTGTTCCTTTTTTTAAAAAAATAATTTAAGTTCCCTTAAAGGAGAAAAGCTTGTATTTTAAGCTTTTAAGCTTGCAAATGCAAAATTTCTGGCTATTAATGCGGTTACTTTTATTCATACTAAGCATGCTGTTTCCTTTTTGTTAACTAAAGGGCATCCACTTCCGTGTTCACTCTGTCTTCGTCCGTTTATTAAGTTGTATTTGGAAGTACTTGTATTCATATTTTGCATCGATTTTTGAATTTTAATTGAAAGTTCATTTCATATGGTGAATCTCAGGGATTGTTTGACTTGCTGAAAATGAAACGCGGAGTAAACATAATGCAATATAAAAAGAGTGTAATGTATTTGAAATGTTTTGGAGTTGTTTGGATAAGTGCAAAAAAAAAAAAAAAATGCAAGTAATTTTTTTGTTTGTCTTGAACTAGAATGAATGTAGTGTTAAAGTCCAATGAAGGTGGTGGTTAGCAGCTATGGGGAGTGATGGTGGCAGACAACAATAGTATCACACTCCATTTTGACCCCCTTATAGTCAATCTAGAGTGTAACAGAGAAGAAAAATATGAACATATCTCCTCCTTACTTACACCCATTCTGAACTATCTCTATCAGAATCAGGGAGTAAGAAGTACCCTATTTAGAATATCCTAACATATCAAGCTTTATAGTTCATAAGAGGAAGCATATATAATATACCTCAAATAAAATACACATCTCAATTGAAATACAGAGCTTTATTAATACTTTTAAAATTTACTTACATACCCATATGTAAGTGGGGAGTTACAGTAATAGGAATAAAATAATAAAATGACTGTTTATTATTGAAGTATATTAATTGTTATCAATTACATGTTAAGTAGCTTAGTTTTAAATTTACTGTTATTGAAGTATATTAAACAGTTGTGAATTTAATAGTTATACATATACAATTAGATTAAGAGTTAAATATACTTCTATATGTTGAAATGCTTAAAATTAAAAGTAGAATTTAATGAAAAAAAGTTAACGTTTAGAAGAAGTTATGCTTACCTTTGTTTTGAGCATTTTGAGTATTATAAGCAGGGGGCCGGGTAGCAATGATAAACAATTTATAGCGTATTTGAAACTCAACGAAATTTAATGATTAAAAAAAAAACAAAACATCAAACTTGAACTAGATAGTGAATTCCAAATACTTCAGAATTTAACTCTGCATTTCTTTTACTTCAAACCATATATTAATATTTTTAAAAACATTGCATTTGGAATACTTAATACTTATTTTATTTCAAACCAAACTGCCTCTTAGTTTAAATTAGGTGATTTTAGTTGAGTTTTAAAAGACTTGCTATACGTTTTCAGTGTTTGGGCGCCAATTTGCAGATTTTGCAAGTTTAAGGGACTAATTATTCAGTTTTCCTAATAATATGTAAACTAAGTGATGATACGTGTTTTTTCTCTTTTGGCAGGCATATAATGAGATTCAGCATTGTTTTCTTGTTATTGGTTCAGTTTATCCAGAGGATCTGTATGCATACCTTCTGAGTGTGAGTGGCATTTTTTGTATAGAAGCAAAACATTTATAATTAGAATGAATATTATTGTGCTTAAAACTGTGAAATTCATTCTTCTTTCTTTTTGGTATTTGATATTAATAATTGTCATCCAGAAATGTCAGGCAAAGGATGAGTATTTTATAGTTGGAGCACTCTGCGCCATAAAACATCTCTTGCCCAGGTTATAATATGCTCAATTAAAATCTATGAATGAGATTTCTTTCAAATCTCCTTGAATCCTGTATTTGTTTCTAAGTTCTAACTACTGCTTTTTTTCTTAACCAAGGTTGTTGGAAGCTTGGCATGCCAAAAGGAATTTGCTTATTGAAGTTGTAAAGTCACTTTTAGTTGAGCAGAGTTTAGGTGTGCGAAAGGCACTTGCTGAGGTTCCATTTATGATTTTGTCATCGGTTTCTATAATTTTTTTTCTTTGCCAGTTTTTTTAAAAGTAATTTCCTTCTTAGAGCCATCGTTGATGGTTCTGAAGCTTAGTGTGCATTTGGTAATACTTGTGTTCTGGTATTGTTGATAAAACATTTTGTATGATTGGCTTTGAGTACAACGAAGGCTTTTTGGTAAAAAAATAAAATAGATAAACTAATAATAAATGCAAAATTTTAAATGGAAATGTTATTACAGTTTATGAGCTGTTAAAATGACCGAAGAGGAAATGATTCATGAAATTTTATTTGATTTATTATTTGTATAACTGTGGCTTAGTGTGGTGCTGTTGGGAAAGGGGGCTGAGGTTTATAGAGGTTAGTGGTGATGGCACAGGTGGAAGTGCATTCAGTGAGCTGAAATGATCGATCAGTTAACCATTGGTTTCTTCAGACTGGACATTATGCTTATTATGGCTTCCTATCAAGGATGTTCTCATCATTTAAATGCCTAAAGCTGCTTCAAGATACACATGGGCTTTGGCAGTAGCACCTTGGACAACTTCCCTTTTTTTGATGTTGGGCTAGAGCAGCTTTGGGCCATAACAGCTTTAATATACGGAGCAACCACTTAAAATTGAAAATTGTGGTACAAAGTCTTCCTTTTAATGAATTAAACTGATGCAAGACTAAGCGAAATAAGTAATGCAAATAGAGATTTATGCTAAGATAACATCAAAGACAACAAAATAAACTTCATAAAATATTAAGAATAATAAGAAAATTTGAACTATTAGATCATGTGATAGCAAGAAACTAACAAGTAAAGGCTAAACAATAACAAAAGGTGAATCAATTTAGACTAGCTCACTAGAGTTTCTGTTCAATGACATCAATTTAGACTAGCAAATATGGATTGGCATAAGTCTAACATTTAATTAAGGGACTAGTCACTAGAGTTTTGGTTTGCTCATATTTAAATAGAACTTGGCTGATTAATCAACACATATGAGATGATGCTACTGTAGATGAAATGAGAAGACCAATATTTAGCTAGATGAAGAACAAGAGGAAGGTTTGATACTTAGCTCATGAATGGGAGGAATGGAGTCATTGATGAAATGAAGGCTAGTTCCTCCTTGGCCCTTGAAATCCTTGCTCTTTGTTGAATTAATATCCTTGTTGCATTAGTAGAAGCTAAGTTTCCTTGGAGAGGTAGATTAGTGAGGAGGGAAAAGAAAGTGTCAGCTATATGAGGATTTGGAAGTGAACTTGGCCGATTTCATGGGGACGGGGATGGGAGAGATGATTGGCTGATTTTAATTCCTTGGAAAGAGAGAAGTCAGCTTGGGAAGTGAAGAGGTGGGGGCTAGTTGCTTGGGGAAGAGAAATGGTTGATATGGTTTGTTTGGGAAGGGAATTAGTTGACTTGGGAAAGGGAAAAGTCAGCTTGGGAGATGAAGTGGTGGGGCTGTCATCTTGGGAAAGAGAGAGGGATGATGTGGCTTGCTTGGGAAGGGAATTAGTTAGCTTTGAAAAGGAAAAAGTCAGCTTGTGAGGTGAAGAGGTGGCACTGGTTGCTTGGGGAAGAGAAAGAGCTGATGCGGCTTGGGAAGGGAAAAAGTTAAAGTAGATGCGGATCTCCAAAGGTCACAATTAATTGAGATAAATGCTCAATTAATCTGAATTAATTTCATAATTTGGGAAGCCCAAGGGTCAAGGGTGTTGGGGAGAAAGTGGAGGCAGATTGAGAGAAAGAGAGGGAGGTGGTTGTTGGTTGAGGGCAGAAGGTTTCTGCAGTTGGGGGGGTTGTTTGGGCGGCTAGGGAAGGAGAAAGAGAGAGAGAGAGAGAGAGAGAGAGAGAGAGAGAGAGAGAGAGAGAGGGAAGATGGTACCAAGTAAGAGCTCACACGCCGTTGGGTATTTTTTTGCCCTTCTCCAAAGGACTTCACACACAAACACAACTTATCAAGAGAAGAGAAATCATATAATCAAAAATTTATACAAAATATTAATCATCCATACAAGAGAACAATGAGCCATATTTATAAGCACCAAAAACATGAAAGGAACAAAGGACAAGAGGGCCCTTGGCCAAACAACACAAAAGCTTCCTTAAGTGAATGTAAAACTGTAATAAAAATAAATAACATCACATAAATCTCCTACAACACACAAAACTAAAAATATAAAGGCTCAATCAAGGCCGTAGATCTCCGGCCTCTATGGTGATATACCTTCCAGGCTCTGATGTCCCCATCATAAACATTTACCAAACCGCCATTAGTTTTATGAAAGTGAGCTGGATATGAAGCTTTCTCATTTATTCTTTATTCTTTGATTTAATGCTTTTGCCATTTATTCCAGTTACTTCTTGTTATGGCTTCACATTGTTACTTTGACGGGACTTCTACGGAGCTGTTTATCGAATATCTTGTTCGCCATTGTGCTATATCGGATGATGAGAAATATTTGAAGTCCTCTAATGAGCTTGTTTGGAAAGGAAATCCCTTTCAGCCTTTCTATAGGAAAATTGAGGTCTGTCTGCTTATCATATATGGCCAAATTTGGAGAGCTGCAACAGTAACATGTGTGTTATAAGTTGATTTTTCTGATCAGGTGAATATATCTGCTGTAAGTCCTGCCAAGCTGAGAGTTATCTGTGAAAAAGGCCTTCTTTTACTTGCTGTTACCATTCCAGAAATGGAGGTACGACTTCAGTTTGTTCTAAGTTAAAGCTTTACTCCTTCCCTGTTGTATAAGATAATATTATATAGATTAACTTATAATCATCATAAATATTCATTACAGTGATTTGCTCGCTTTAATATGGCTTTATTTTCTCCTTCGTTTGCAGCATATCCTTTGGCCTTTCCTCTTAAAGATGATTATACCCAGGGAGTATACAAGAGCAGTTGCAATAGTAAGTTTTCCTTTAATATTGTATACCCTTTTATATTTATATTTTACAGTATATGTGACGTGAAATCACATAGGAATTGCACGTAGAAATTTATAACGATTGAATTAGGCGTCGCAACTTAAACTTAATGTTTCACTTTGAAAAGATTTTACGAATTTAAAATTGTTTAAATTGATATGGCAAGTAACCACACAATAGAAGACAAGATCTCAAAATAATATCAAGATTATAATGAAAATAAGTAGTGCAACAAACAAACAATCCACCACGTAACAAAGAGAGGATTCACCTCGAGTTTCCCTCACTCACACTCTTTAAGGGTTAGCGGAAGAAGAACCGCCACAATCCGGAAGATGCCACCACGAAGGAGAGGAAGTTGAGAGTTCCAACGAAAGTTAGCCGGAGGAGGGACTATTTGTAGACGACCGATGATCCACCAATGTCCGGTGGGAAGATGCTTGACTTCTTTCTTGCAAGAGAGCTCATGGGATGAGGAATTCCAAGAAGGTGGGCAAGGAAGAGGGCCAGCCAAGTGTGGAGGGAATTAGGGTTTGTGGGGTCTAGGTTTGGGGTTATGGAAAGAACATTAAATCTGAAATTAATTTCAGATTTAATTAAATGAGGGAAAATAATTTAAAATTCAAATTCAAATTCAAATATGGGTTAGAAGAATTAGGGTTATTAAATTCTCTTTAAAATTAATTACCAAGGAGGAGAATCAATTAAGAGAATTAAATAAGGGTGGACGGAAGGATTATAATTCAAATTTTGAATTAAAAAATTTGGAGCATGGGGAGGGCCGGCGGCATAGAGAGAATAGCGGGGAGATTGGGAAGGGTTTAATAGTTTCCTAATGCACTCCTATTAATTAGGGATGAAATATGAATGATCAATCTAATTTAAAATTAAATTAGAACCCAATTTATAAACTTTCATAATTTAGCTTTCTTAGTTTAGGAAAGTATTTGAAATTCGAAATTTGAATTTCAAATTATTTAGATCTTTTCCAAACCAATTAGGATATTTTAGGTAGGTGTTAATGATGATTGATTTCATCATCCAAGGGGAAATAGGAAGGGGGTGGCCAGCGGTGGGGCTAGGGCTAGCTAGGCCGGCGGTTTGGGGGTGAAGGTGGGGTGGTCGTCGGCATGTGGATGGGGTGAGGTGTGGCTTGCGGCTTAGAAGGAGATTGGGTAAAAAGGTCCGGCCGGTGGAGGTGGGTTGGATTGGCCGGCGGTGGTGGGAGGGAAGATAAGGTGGCCGGTGATAGGGAAAGGAGAAATGACTAAAATGCCCATAGACCCTCTCCTCTCAAGAACTCACAAGGAGATCAAACAAGAAAAGCTGAAGTTTTTCATTCATAATTATCATTATTCAAATACAAGACCAAGGACCTAATATATAGGCCTCATAGAGAAAGAAAAGAAATGACTAAAATGCCCATAGGGCTACAACTCAACTCAACACACAAGCAAGGGTACAAACATAAATAAAGAAAGTCTGAACTAATTCATAAAATATCAAATATATAAGTTCCTCATCATAGCCGTCGATCTACGATGCTTCCGACAGTAGACATTCCGGAATCTCCTACTGATGTCGTCATCAATATGTCTTGAAAAAATTGGAATACATAGGGCTTTAATACCCTCCACATTGTGCACTCGCTTCACTCGGCCATCATCTAGTTTCCCGCACTCGTACGTGTTGCACCATCTTGACTTTTTTCTTGCGTGAGGCCTCAACAATGTGCGCTATGCACGCTCTCCTGATCTTTGACACCGACGCCAATCAACTTGCTTTTCCTTGCGCTTTGGCTTAGATAGGGCTTTCATTCTTAGTACCTCTTACACGTAGGGTTGTTGTGTTGCCTTCTTTTGCTGCTTGCCTTCCGTGGATTTTTGATCTTCCTCCTACCTTTGATGTGTTGTTACCTTCTTCTGCTGCTTTCTCACATGGTGCTGGAGTTTTGGTTGAACTAGACGTTGCTTCTCATTTAGAGAAGGTGTGGATTGGTTCCTTGACTTGTGGATATCGGCAAAGAGTTGAATTTGAAGACATTCCAACATGTTTATTTCCTTGAAAAAAAATTTTCTGCATATTTTGTTAGAATGCTTCAATGCTCGTCCAAATATGAGAGTCTAATTATCAGGCTCAACAGATACAATCAAGTGATCATGTTCGACCCTCTTCCAGTTTGTTCACTTCAACACTTGCAAGCTTTACCATTGATCCAGATCCATCAAGTATTGTAACACTTCATCTTCCTCCAATTTGTGAATACAACGATGATTAGGATAGTCATCAACAGTCTTATGATTCAAATGAGAGCACTAATAGTGTAGACCTACAGTTGTATGGGAGGTTTCAATTTTATTTACTGGACGAGTCAAGAATTAAAAAAATTATCACCACTCCATGTTTTTATCACGCTTCAAGCAAGGTGGTCTAAATGAATATTTTTTGATTGTTTTCATGTTCTTAGGGATTTGTATCCTAGGCTATCATGCTATCTCTATCATATACTTTACTTTTTTTTAGTGTTAATTCTCGGTAAGTACCTTTCATGTACACATACATTGTGTAGTTATAATATTTTGCTTTAAAAAAAATGTAGAGAAAATTGCAACATCCATCCACTTGCATGTCTAAACTTTTGTGTACTTGCTTACATTCGCATAAACTTGTGCGCTTATGCATATTAAATGTATGATTCATTTTGTCTTAACTATGGTAATAAAAAAATGCAACTTATCAAATTGCGAAAACCAATGTGCATTACACATGAGAAATTATGCTTTAAAATTGCGCCATCAATAAGGCTCACCTCAATGTAATTTAAAAAAAAAACAGTAAGGCATACTCCTCATGCTTACTTGATGAGGCTTAAGCCTCAAACGGGGTGAAGGTGTGCCTCACCGCAAATTTATCGTAATTTTTAAGAGGCGTACGTCTAAAAAAGTAATGTTTAAATATTTTAAATTTTTTAATATATATATTAAACCTATTTTTTATTTCTAAACCAGACTAAACTTGAGAATAAGCGCGCAACTTGAAACTCACAGTCGCATGACCTCATCCATGCACTCGATCCTATAGTGTCACCGTCATTGCTGTGCTACTGTCTCTGCTTCTCCTCTAATACATTTTCTCTTGTTGCTGAAAACCAATTTCTTTGTTTTTAATATGAGGGAGGAGAGAGTAATTAACTACAATGATGATTTTAATGATTACCTTCTAAGTGATGCAAGAGAGAGATTTTTGAATTCATAAATTGTGACTTTATACTGCTTGTGTATGTTGAATTAGGATACTTTATTCATCATTGTTTATAGTTTATATGATTTTTAATATCCTTTGACTTTTTATGATTATTATAATGTTACTATTTCATTTTTTTTAAATTAATTTAATGATTTAATTATGATGCTTGCACCTCAAAACACCTTGGGGCTTGTGCTTCGCTTTATAGAATAGAACTCCTCAATATCTGATTGTGCAATTTCAAACTTTATGTGCAGCAATGTAGTAAATACACATTTTTATTCACACAATCAATTATCATTGGCTGAAATCATCTATGCATGCATGGAATGATAAGCTTCGGATAATGGCTGAGATTCATTTTTTCAAGATCAGGAGAATATCAATATAAACTCTGTTTCTTACTATAATGATATTTTGCAGATTCACAAACTCAGATTCTGAACTAATTTAAAGTGCTTATGAATGGGGGAAAAATTGAAATTTTGTTGCTCACTATGTATGCTACTTTTTGTCAGGTTTGCAAATGCATATCTGAATTGCACAAACATCGGTCATCTCTTGGCAACTTGATGTCCAATGGATTGACTTCATCAGATCAAATTCCCGACCCTATGGTAGCTAGCTTGTTAATGCTGCGATTGTAATTACTTGTATTTTTAGGAGTGGTGATCGTAGCCTGATGACTTGTTGCTATTCCAGGATCTCCTTGCACGTTTGACTGTCCTACTTTGTGACCCCCTCGCTCAGGAGCAGTTGACAACACAGATTCTAACGGTTTCTGCTAATTTATATTATTCGCTTTCAATTCTATACTTTTTGATAAATGAAAGTTTTGTTGTTTCCATTCTTTTAAAATTGTTTTTTATGATACACTCACAGAATCGTATAAATATCATTGTCTGTGAAGAATGTTTTCTGAGAGGCTATTTTCTGTCAAGTATGGTGATTTAATTCTATTTGTGTTGAGCATGTCTAAATATTGGTGATTACATCATCATCATTTGCTTGATATGGATTAATTGGGGTTGTCTTTATGAATCCTCATTCACCATTTTAATGCTATACGAACAAGATTTGTTGGATTTATTGATAAACAAAAAATAGAAGGAAGAAAGGGGGAAAGAGAGTGTGGTAGGGGTGGAAAGGTACATGATGATTCCTCAAGTTATTGATCTTGAAATACTTCAAGAAACATGTGTTGACTCATCAAATTATGATGTTAAATTCTCAAAAGAACTTGTTGGAGATGCAAATTGATGTAGGCAAATTAGAGCAAAGCACAAAGAGAGATCAACAAAGAGAATCAAATCTTACTTTTTTAAAATTAAGACATAACTTAGAGAACAAAATAAGTTAGAGAAAACAACATTTTTACCCTCCGGGGTAATATATCGTATTCTTATGCCGTGCCCGATTATAAAATATGCAATCCGTTCGAGGATACAAAAATTCTTCAACAACAACTACTAGAAAAAGAAATGATGAAATGCTACACTAGTCTGAAATGAGGAATAACTGATTAACAACTGACAATTAACTTTAGACAGCTAAGGATGAACTAAAATAAAACATGAGAAATTAATCATGGCTGCAATTTTATAGGTGACATTATGATTGACAATCAAGAATAAGCATTCTATGCCCATCAATTCTTTTGGTCTGAGAAGAACTCTACCTAGAGAGTACGTAGCTGAAGTGCTAGAGAGGCAAACCTGAATCTTTTTGTTTTTGCTAAATTCAGAGAATTAGAGAAGGAAAATGCTTCATTTTATTATACAAAATTATCCATTTTTATAGATCTATACAAGATATCTTAATAAAGATACAAAGAACTTCAGAATCATGCATAATCGCCTTAATATAATCCTTCTTAAATCAGCCGCCCAAATATAGAAGGAGATTGGCGTGATCCAGGTGAGCATCCAACGGGTCCCCATGCTAGCCGTGGGATCAAGGGTTAAGGAATGGTTGAGATTTAACAGTGTGATCCAGGTGAGCTTCCCACGAATCCCCATGCTAACCATGGGATCAAGGGCCAAGGGACAGTTAGGATTTTAACACTCTCTCTCAAGCTAGGGAATATAGATATGTCATTCCCAACTTGGTAATTAGTCCTAAAAAATAGAGTTATCAAGTCCCTTGGTGCACTATAGAGTCCTCCATTTGGTCAATATTTTTGGAGAAATTAGCTTTAAACATTGTGGTAGCAAAGGGTAGCAATGAAGGCTATATTAAGCATGGCAATTGATGCTATCAAATATTATGTACTATTATTTTATATTGAACATTAGTATGTTTTTTTTTTTATGTTCTTTTCTTTTTTTAGCTATCCAGTGATGGGAAAGCATCCAATGATCATGGTAGGTAGTGCTTGGGGCTCGGTAGACCTTTGGTTTGCTGGCTCGATTGGTCCTTGGCTGCTGCTGGTTCACGGGTTGGCTTATGGTCCACGGTTTTGGGGCCTATGGTGATATGTGGAGAAGGTTGGTTCATTGGATTGGAGCTCATTTTCTTAGTTGCTAGCTCATTAATGATGAGCTAAAGTTTAGTAGCTCATTAATGTTCTAAAGGTAAGCTCATAAGTTGGATTCATTATTGGAGTGGTCTTGTCCCTTCTCCTCCCCTTTTCTTCTTTAATATTTATCTTTGTCCCATGGGATTCCGTGGCTGTTTTTGGGCTTCCTGTGCTGGTTGTTTCC
>NW_021471428.1:0-52220 GCF_001605985.2 Dendrobium catenatum | reverse complement strand
ATGCATGTGAGGAACCCGCTCTGACGGTTGTCTGAGGATAGCGTTGTTTTTATTTTCTTTGTTTCTTTGAATTCTCTACTAGCTTTCTTCGTCGAATTTTGGATGTTATAGATGATTGCTACTATTTGAATCAAGTTTGGTTTTAGTTCTACTATTTATTCTCTTGTTCTTGGCTTTTCTAACTAGTGTGCTTACATCAACAACAATGAATGTTGCATTGGTTAGGATAGTGTCCACAAGGGAAGGCCGGCAATGAAGACACTACAAAAGGAAAAAATTATTTTCAGGGTTGCGGCAAGCTTGAAGGACAATAGTAGAAAAACACGTTTTAAGCGACTCAGCACTTGGGACACAAATCCCCTTCTCGTCTGATCGAGCTAGCCTTTAACCCAATGCAAATTAATCATCTGGCTCCACCTAGGCACTTTTGTTTGATCGATCCCTTACAAGCGCACGTAAGGCCTCTGATCCCTTCGGTTTGATTGTAGGAAGGAGTGCAGTTCTTGCCTCTTACTTGTCCCGGCCACTAGAGGGAACTCTGATCTCTTTCCATACGCACATAAGAGGTCTTGTGCTTGACTTCTCTTGCTTTTGATCGGTTGACTCTCGACATTGCACGTGAGAGGACCCCTCTCGCTCAGTCTCTCCTCGGTTTGGATTCACGAAGGAAGCATAAGGATCAATATTCCTTAGAATTCCAGCAATGAAGGCTGGAGGAAGGACTAATATTTCTCAGAATTCCAGCAATGTTGATTGGTGATGGGAACCTGTATTCCTCATAATTCTGGCAATGAAGGCCGATGGTGGTAACCTGGAGAACCAGCAAGCGACAACTCTTTTAGTGTAGGATAAAGTGCTTTCAATCTTTCTGTAGACTCATCCTCGCTATCCATGGATGACGAAGATC
This sequence comes from Dendrobium catenatum, assembly GCF_001605985.2. Taxonomy (NCBI): domain Eukaryota; kingdom Viridiplantae; phylum Streptophyta; class Magnoliopsida; order Asparagales; family Orchidaceae; genus Dendrobium; species Dendrobium catenatum. The sequence goes on along the minus strand of NW_021471428.1, from coordinate 51,313 downwards.
TTTTACTGTATAAGGGCAAGGTTTGTGTGCCTAATGTTGATGATTTGAGGAAGGATGTTCTTTATAGCATGTTTAGATTGAAGTTAGCCATCTTGTATATTTTGAAAACTCTTTTTGGAATGAAATTATAAAAGGTTTAGAGGCGCTTTTTGTTTTTTTTGAAGATTTCAATGAATGGTTTTATTTGTTTGAAGAATGATTAGTTAAATTATATTACATGTCCGATCTCGTTCCCGCCTCGTATCTACGAGCTAACCGGGCCGGGTCGTGACAGATTCCGTCAGCGACGACGAGGAAGGTAGGAACGTGGTTTACGAAGTTGTGCTCGTTTGATTTGAGGGATTGATCCCAGTGGCGGAGATCTTGGGATATATTTACTTCTTTTGTTGTCCGGAAGGAGGCTTCAACCTTTTTGTACATTTCTCAAATCTGAGGGTAGTGGATCGGAAACATGCATAAGCAATCAGGATTTGGGGCAAGGAGGAGCTTTTCAAGTGGAGGATTTTATGGCGTGTACATCAGTTCTTCAACCGTTCGTTGTTTGCTTGGTTCGACTCCAACACATATGATGGTTGGCTGTCCCTACTCAGGCACACACTGTTGGCTCAAGAAAAACGGCACGAATGCATGAATCCCGCTTTATAACCGTTGGATTCCATCTTCATTGAGTCAGATTATAGTTAATCAGATTTCCCCCTGAGGTTGGTGTCAGGGTTTAATTACTCTTGATCTAGGGTCTTTACTTTCCATGAGCGCAAGCACTCATAGTTCATTACCCCTTTTAACACATATGAGAGAACTCTCGATTAAGGATGAACAATTTTTTTAGGTGTTTTAGTCTCAATTGTGGGAAAATGAAGGTAAACCCGATCAAGATCCTATGGTTCCTTTGTCCTGGGTATATCGTAGGTTTCAGTCTACTAACACTAATAATCATTGACTGTAATATCTAGGGAATCTGATTAGCAGCCATGGGTTTCCTCCTCTCAGGGATCCCAAGTAAATTGAGGTGGTTAAATACAAATTTTAATTTATTGGGGGTTTTGGGGTTTACATCTATTATGATACCCAGAAATTAGTTTGGTTCGAGATTTATAACTTCGTTTAGAAGTTACACAGAAATTTGAATTTAAGCGGGTCTTACGATTTCTCTTGGAAGTAGCTAGATGTTTGAATTTGAGTCGGGACTTAATGACTTTCAGAAAGTAGCCCGTAGGTTTAATTTGAATTGTGGCTTGCAACTCTTTAGGAGTTGCCCAAAGATGGGTCTTACAACCAAACTCTACAGCAAGACTGCCCAGTAATTTTGTTTGGATTTGGGGTAGGTCTTATTATTTCCCTTAGGAAGTTGCCTAAAAGTGGGTCGTACAACTTTATCCTTTAGACTTAGATGTCCATTTGTTTTATTTGGATTTGAGATTAGAATTATGATTTCCCTTATATTCAAGAGATATGGAAAGCCATTCTAGTCACCTGCAGGCAGTATTGCAAATATTAAAGGAGAATAAGTTGTATTCCAAATTTTCATAGTGTGAATTTTGGCTGAGCAGTGTTAATTTTCTGGGGCATGTGATTAGTGGTGAAGGAATTTCAGTTGATCAGAATAAAATTCAAGCTATATGAGATTGGCCAAGGCCAACGACAGTTTCAGAGGTGAGGAGTTTTCTAGGACTTGCTGGTTACTACAGGAGGTTTGTAGAGGGATTTTATCAGATTGCTGAAAAATTCTTGTGAATCCTTCATCTTTACTATATGTTCCTGTTTAATATCTTTTTTTTTTAATTTTATTTTTGCGAACACACACGTAGTTCTTGCTCGCTCCTTGTAATGAACCGAATGGGTGGCCGGTTCAACCGAATCGGCCAACCCGTCTTTTAATAGCTGCTACCCCAAAAAGGGGTCGGTACTTTTGCCATTTGCGAACAGACAGAGAGAGGTGGAAGCAGGAAGGACTGAGCATTTGCGTGGGAGGTATGGGGAGTTTTTCTTTCGTTTTTTTTAGCAAATTCGTGATTAGGGATAAAAGTAATCAACTCCTCTTAACTCATTTTCTATTCTTATCGCTAAAGGAGTGGAATTTAGGAAGAAGCGAGAGAAACCATCAAGAGGAAGAATAAGAAGAAGGTGTCTTTACATCCTTTATTTATGTATAAATCCTTCCCAAATTCTTCATCTAAGCAATCACCTAAATAATGAGGGTGTTTCATTAAGGGCAAAATAAGATATTTCAGTTGATCAGAATAAAATTCAAGCTATATCAGATTGGCCAAGGCAAACGATAGTTTCAGAGGTGAGTTTTCTAGGACTTGCTGGTTACTACAAGAGGTTTGTAGAAGGGTTTTCTCATATTGCTAATCCGTTATCCAGATTAACTCAGAAAGCAGTGAAATTTCAATGGAGTGATCAGTGTGAAGGAGCTTTCCAGAAGTTAAAGAATTGTCTAGTGACTGCCCCGATTTTGACAATTCCATTAGGTTCAAAAGGGTTCCAAATTTTCTGTGATGCTTCCTTAAGAGAACTTAGATGTGCATTGATGCAGTATGGTGGAGTGGTAGTCTTTGCTTCAAGGCAACTGAAAATTCATGAAAGGAACTACCCCACTCATGATTTAGAATTGACAATTGTAGTTTTTGCACTCAAAATATGGAGACATTACCTATATGGGATCAGATGCGAAGTGTTTACAGATCATAAGAGTCTCAAATACTTTTTCAATCAAAAGGAGCTTAATTTGAGACAGAGAAGGTGGCTAGAGCTTATTAAAGATTATGACTTAGACATACAGTATCATTCTGGAAAAGGCAAATGTGGTTGCAGATGCACTTGGTAGAAAAGCTCTTGGAAATGCAAATTGGCTAATCACATAGTAAGAGTAGATAATCAGAGATATGGAAAACTTAGAGATTTCAGTGGTCAGTCAGAAAGAGACTAAAGATATGTCCTTAAATCCAATCAACTTTGAAAGATAGAGTGCTTAATGCTTTGCCTCAAGATGAAAAATTTCAAGACATCATAAAGAAAGTGCAAGCAGGGCAGTTAGAGAACTTTGTTATGGATGGAGAAGGATTATTAAGGTATAAAGGCATAATCTGTATTCCAAATGTTGGAAGCTTAAGAGAAGAGATATTGTAGGAAGCTCTCTTCTCAACATATGAAATTCATCCAGGCAGTACAAAGATGTATCAGGAATTGAGAGGATTATTTTGGTGGCCAGGACTAAAAAGAAATGTTGCAGAATTTGTAGCAAAATATATTCCCTGTCATATGATTAAAGTAGAACATCAAAAGCCAAGTGGTCAAATACAACCTCTACCTATACCTGAGTGGAAATGGGAGGACATTACAATGGATTTTGTAATTGGATTACCCAGTTCAGGGCAGAGTCGTGATGCAATATGGGTTGTTATTGACCGATTAACGAAGTTAGCTCATTTCTTACCAATCATACAGACAGATTTCAGTGGAGAAGTTGGTAAAACTATATGTTGATGAAATTGTGAGATTGCATGGAATTCCGAAATCTATAGTTTCAAATAGGGATGCTCGTTTCACTTCTAAATTGTGGAAAAAAATTCAGGTAGCCATGGGTACCAGATTGACTTTCAGTATAGCATTTCATCCTCAGACGGATGGGCAATCAGAAAGGACAATTCAGACTGGAGGATTTATTGAGATTATGTGTTTTAGATTTTGGAGGAAATTGGGAGACTCATATACCGTTGATTGAATTTGCATACAATAATAGTTTTCAATATAGTATTGGAATGACACCCTACGAGGCTCGTTATGGAAGAAAATGCAGAATGCCCTTGTGTTGGATAGAAACTGGTGAAAGAAAGGTAATTGGAACTGAACTGGTAGATGAGCCTACTAGCAAAATCAGATTGATCAGAGATAGACTAAAGGCAGTTCAAGATAGGCAGCGGAAGTATTATAATGCAAAGCACTGACCAGTGGAATCTGAAGTTGGAGAATCTGTTTTCTTAAAAGTCAGCTCAATGATAGGTGTGCAAGATTTGGAAAGACTGGAAAATTGAGCCCAAGATTCATAGGTCCCTATGAAATCATAGAAATGATTGGAAATATGTCATACAGATTAGATCTACCAGTGCATATGCAAGGAATTCATAATGTATTTCACATATCAGTGCTTCGAAAGTATGTCTCAGATGTTTTAAAGAGAATCCAATCCAAATCAATTGACTTGCAACTTGATTTGAAATATGTTGAAGAACCTAAATGAATACTGGATTATGATGTAAAACAGTTGAGGCATAAGGCAATACCTTTTGTGAAAGTTTTGTGGAAGCATGAAATAGAGAAAGATGACACCTGAGAGAAGGAAGCTGAAATAAGAAGTCAATTTCCTCATCTTTTTAACTAAGGTATGTTTCCTTATACTTGATTAATTTCGACGAAGAAATTTTATAAGTAGGCGAGATTGTAATGAACCGAATGGGTGGCCGGTTCGGTTACCCGTCGTTTAATAGCCACAACCCCAAAAAGGGGTTGGTACTGTTGCCATTCGCGAACAGACAAAGAGAGGCGGAAGCAGGGCGGGCCGAGCATTTGCGTGGGAGGTATGGGGAGTTTTTCTTTTATTTTTTTTAGCAAATTCGTGATTAGGGATGAAAATAATAAACTGCTCTTAACTCCTTTTCTATTCTTATCGCTAAAGGAGTGGAATTTAGGAAGAAGCGAGAGAAACAATCGAGAGGAAGAATAAGAAGAAGGTTTATCTTTACATCCTTTATTTCTATATAAATCCTTCCCAAATTCTTCATCTAAGCAATCATCTAAATAATGAGGGTGTTTCGTTAAGGGCAAAAGAAGAGATTTGAAGAATTCGAAAAAGAAAGGAGAAGGATTTTGAGTTGGAATAATCATCTTTTGTAAGTGATTTTCTTATCATATGTTTTCATTAAATTTTGTAGAATAAATCCCTAAAATTATCTTATGACAATTTTTGAAGAAGGAAAGAAAGAAATCAAGTGGTACAAGTTGGGTTCTTCAAGGAAATTCAACAAGGATAGAATTTTGAGACTGAGATTGAGACAAGGATCGACGAACTGAAAGATCAAAGTGGGTAAATTATGTTGTTTTATAATTTTATTCATAGTTGGAATCTTTTAAAGTGATTAATTAATTGTGTATTACATAATGTTGAAGATATTATGATTTTATAGTCTTATCAATAAATTCATCCATTATAAATGTTTGAAAGTTTATGAAAAAAGGTATTACTTATAAATGCACATGTAAGAGATGTTATATACAATTATAACAATGAGGATGAAAAAGGAAAAAGAGAAAATAGAAAAGAAAAGAGAAGTAAAAAGTCATATATGTATGGAATTAAAACAAATGTAGCATAAAAAGAAAAGGTATTAAAAACTGCAGGATTTCACCCCCTTATGGTACTGGCTGGGGACGCCGTACTTGTGCACGAAAAGGAAAAGAAAAATTTATGGAAATGGAAAAGGAAATAAATAGAAAAGGTTGTACATTTGGGTACTTTGAGACGGTGCTCCTGTGCAAATCAAATGGGAAAATAAAATATAAATGAAATATTAAAGATTTAAATTATTTTAAAAGAAAATGTCGAGAGATGTATAAATTAATGAAATGAAAGAAATAAGGTTAAGAAATGATATAATACATATTAATCATTATTTATATTGATTGCTTTAAATAGATACCCACTGAGTTTACTTAGTAAACTCAACCCACGAATTTAAATATTTCAGGTAAGTCCCCAAAAGAAAAGAGATCGATGAAAGAGAAGATTTTGTCTATAGAAAACGACATGCAATTGATAACATGTAATTTACATTTTGTGTTTTAGTGGCTCTTTAATACAAAAGAAGAAGTGGTACAATGTTTAATGAATTCTATCGTCCGACTTTCCGTACCCGTCTCATTAGATCGAGCATCCAGGCCGGGTTGTGACACTCCTCTTGATCAACATCTTCACTCGAATCTGCCACCAGGTAGGAACAAATGAGAGCCGCATGCAGAAGATCGCAAAGGGGAAATCCTCTCACTTGCTCGGTCGCCCTAGATCGCAAAGGGGAAATCCTAACACATAATATCTGGATTTTCGCAAGTAACATGTTTTGAACTTTGGCAGAATGGAAATCACATATTGCACTTAATCATAAGGCCAAATAATTTTTTTCGTTTCTAGTGGAATTAAATTCATATAAACAAAATCAAAGTAAGAAAAAGGAAAATTATTTTAAGATTCAATCTAAGGAATATTATTTTAAGATTCAAGATTTTTCTTATTCTGTCGATTTCATTCAAATATTTAAAATATTGGTGTTGTCTAATATTATTAGTTATAAATAAAACATAAAAAATACAAGTTACATAATATTATAGATTTATACGTGCAAAGTACAAACAATTATATTATTGGTGTTTTGGATCTAATATATAATCTATCTTAAAATAAACTAAATGAAAGCTTATATTTATGGTTATACCTTGGCAAGAATGAGAAGGAAAGATGGCTTGGGTAGACTTCTTGCAAGGTCACTAATGATATCAAAAAGGTTGGATGAAGTAAAGGAGTCATAGACTTACCCTACATAACGTGCCATTGCCTAGGTCGAAACTCCAAGAGGACAAAGAGGGTGTCAAAAGCTGTAGTGTTTGTTGTGATTTTGATGAGGGGGAGACTCTTGGTTGTTAAGGCTTTTGGTAGGAGAAAGAAGATGAGGAGGATGGCTCTATTGAAGGAAGAAGGTGACGATGAAGCGGAGGAAGGACTGAGGGGGGAGTGTGATGCATGGGTTCTTAAAATTCACTCCTCTGTCTCTCCGCAACTTTTTTTTTTATATACAAGGAAAGTTTTAACGATATTTAGGTACCGAGATAAATTTTCAGAAGACAGATTGAATTTTAGATATGACACTACCGAGTGATTTTGTCCTCATTTTGTGAGGACTTTATGATATGGGGTCTGATTTCTCATAGGTACAAGCCTCTATAGTTAATTACCCCTTCCGATAATGAGAGCGCTTTCGTTTAAGTCTAATCGTTTGATAGATAGTAAGCACCTATCATATAGTAACAACATCTTTAAAATTTAAAAATTAGATATGAGAATTTTTTAAGATTTAAAATTTATCACCGTACATTTATAGTGGATGATGGGGGAATAATGAAGAGTCGAGTCAGGATCCCATGGTTATGTTGTCCTGGACTATCACGGTCTTTAGTCTACTTAGTCAAGGGTGGTGGTCGACCCAACCTGATCTAAGGATCATTGTCATTAGTTATGGTTTTCGTCGTCCAAGCATACCTCGTAGACTTGGGTTAAATGTTTGCCTAAAGGAATATATTTGAGTCCACCTTAGTTAACGAAGGGTTTTATGGCCTATCAATTGTACCTTATTGATTCATTCCTCAAGAAGGGTTTTATGGTCTATCAATTATACCTTATTGATTTATCACTCAAATATTTAGAGCCATTGAAAACATACGGGCTCTAATTGCAACCGTAATTTTGTGGTATCATTTTGTCGGCAAAACCATCCAATCAGAGGGCCCCAATCATAACCGTTTATATGTTATGCCATTTGGCGGCGAAATCACAAGTTAGAAGACATGTTCCACATCCTTATTGACAAACGATGGTTTGAGAATGAATCTTAGTAATATTCTCGACTGAATATTTATTCTTTGTGAGCTGAAGTAATTTTTAAATTTATCAACCTCAACAAACTTTTTTTTCATAACAGGGTAAATTATTGTTACTGTTTGCATTAGTTAAGTTTTAAAACTAGTGTACTTTTTCACAAAAATATCGAAGTACCTGGAGATTTTTTGCAAATTTCCCAATGTGGTATGTGTTTTGATGAATTTACCTTGCAGATTTTGTGCTTGTGACCACTAATTTTCACGCAATCTTTTTAATATAAACTCTCTTGCAGGTCTTGTGTTGCTTGGGACCCCTATTCCCCAAGAATCTCAGTTTATTTTGGCAAGATGAGGTATTGCAATTGTAAGGTATTTTTTAGATTTATTGGAATGTATTCCATTGATTGATGCTCATTGTAAAAGGTTTCATTTCTTTTTGAAGGTTTTACTTGGATATCTAATTGTAGCGTGTTAACTTATTTTTTGCAAGCTTTTCTCAGAACAGATGCTATTCAGATTAATCAATTTTTTTGGCCCTTGATTGACCTTTTCATAATTTATTTTTTGTCATGCTCATGTTTAGCCAGAAAATTTTCTGTAGGATTAGATAGTTGTTAAAAGTTCTTGTGTTTTCAGTAGTTTGATGGATTGCATTGTTCCTAAAGTTTAGTTGGTTTGAAGAGAGTGATTTCTGTTCTTAGAAATGGGCCGTGTGATCTCAGTTTTTTCTCCAGTAAAAATTCAGATTTATTGAACTTATTTGCGATGTATTTATTTGGTCGATTTTTTTTTTGTGGAGTTAAATGAATGTACTTCAGAAATTATCTGAAATAATCTCAAATTTCGTTAATAAATCGTTTTAGTAATTTTGTACTGCTTTTGAACATTGAGGTACTTTGTTCCATGGTAAAATTATAGTTCTGTTTATCTTACAGTTCCTTTTGCTCGAGAACAGGTTCCCAAATTGAAGGCATATATCAGTGACCCAGAAGATCTAAAGCAGGATCTTTCATACCAGGAGACGTGGGATGATATGATTATCAATGCAAGTATTATTTATGAAAATTCAAAGGCTATTTTATGTTAATCACAAAGCAGCAATTCCTTTTGTTCTTTTAGCAGAACCTTTTGCCTCAATATATGTTTTGATGTCTTCAAACTCATTTTTTGTTGATTGCTGACCTTATTGTTTTATCCTTGTATAACCTAATAATATTTGCTTTTTTTCACTACCTTCTGTTTAATATATTATTAACTATTTTTCATAGCATAGTCGTTGAATATTATTTGCCATTGCAGTTCATATCGGAATCTTTAGATGTTGTACAAGACACTGAATGGGTCATTTTATTGGGCAATGCTTTTGCAAGACAATATGTGTTTTATGTTGGTGATGATGAACATGCTGCAATGCTTCATAGGTACTGTGATTGTTTGTAAAAGTTCCCCCATTATATGCTAACATTTGGCATTTCCATGCCTTGGATGAGAATCTCTCTTATATTGAGCAACATCTCAAGAGCCTTTCTTTGTTGTTATAATTACACTTTTACTATAATTATGATGAGCTATTTGTTTATTTCGCTTCTTAGATCATTGAATAGTATGCTGGGCAATATCATTTCAATTTGTACATGCAATGCAGATTTCCGAGCTGGTTCTTGCTTGGCCACCAACCATGAACAAGAAAATCAATGATAATAGAAAAGAAAAAAGTCTTCACTCTAAGTATCCAATTACATCATTTTGATTTCTATGCTGTCTTTTTTTGCAATAATCAGCTAATGGCATGATCTTGATATAATTTCATTTATGGTCTGATGCATCAATGGGTTTTGATTGGAAGGTGAACTTTGTGGAAATTAATTTAAATTTTTTTTGTTCATGTGGCTGTTACGCATGATGATTTATGTCTTTATGATTGTAAGAACGCATGAATTTGCTTCACAAAAAACTCAGATGCAATAAGATTTCCGTGAGTTACATATTTTTATATCTTAGAGTCTGGACCAAACTCACTGGTTAGACTTTTGCCTGCTATAATTTGAAGTCATTGGTTCGAATTACAAAACCAACTCTTCATAATGATAGGTTTGTGTATAAGAACCTCTCTAGAGTCCCTATGTTTGTGTCAACCTCAACGTCCTTTTTTTATATATATATTTTTTATTTTTTACCAATTTGAGATATCTTGGAACGCATAACCTTGTTGTATAAGATGTTAGATGCACAAGTCCTTGTATTCCGTGATAAAATTAAAGAACCATTTTGATCTATTCAAATCTCAAACTTGATGTGACACATGGAGGTGTCCTATCACTATAGTAAGAGCAATAGCACATGGTGGATCCATTAATAGATCCAAAGCTCAAGTTAGGAAGAAACAATGAAGATTTATAAAGAAGATTCATTTTATGTTTAATGTGTTGTAAGGTGTTGTTTAGACTTTGCGATGTGTTATTTTGATTTTCTTGTGCTCAAGTGTTAAGTCAATGTCATTGTCTAAGTCTGCATGTGAGGAATTGGGTAGTTGTAGGTGTTTACATGTGGACAAAGTCAAAGGAAGCAAGGGGAGCCTGCCCCACCCTCCACACCTATTCCCTTCATTATTTGAATTTGAATTGCAAGAGATGTATCTCTTGAGTTGTGTAAGTTGTATAAAAATTTCATTTTTTGAATTGAAAGTGCATTTTGGTCATTTAACACACTTTGGAAAGAAATTCAAAGGAGCAGTGGTAGTTTGGTGGCCGACCAACCTGATAGGAAACACTTGTTGAAATCATTATTAACTTGGCTGAGTTTGAATTTCAGCAAGGTGCAAAATCAGAAATAAGAATGTAGGGGAAACACAAGCGAGAAATAATTATATTATAGTAGATGGAAGAAAACACATAAGATATAATTGATCCTCAATTGGAGAGGAGGATCTGACTGTCCGGCTTCAATAAACAAGACATCACCCTAACGTTAGGAAAAATACCCTACTGAAAGCATACAAAAATATCCCAAATCCCCAAATAGCCCTTTGCATTTTGAATTCTTTCCCTCTTAGCAGTCATCCCCCTTGATTGGCGGAAGCCTCTCCACCTCAAATAGGTGGAAGCCTGTCCACCTTAATAGGCAGATCTTTTCCGCCTTCAAACTGGCGGATATAATCCGCCTCCGAACAACCGGACCAGGTTAGATCGACTAGATCGGTCTAACAAAGTCCCCCTCCAAAAGACCCACCTTGTCCACAAGGGGGAAAGATGGCTCTTCCTCAATTTTCTCGTCATCACAAGTTGTGAGAACCTGAAGCTATCGGTCCTTACATCGGTGCCCCGTAATACAGCTCTCCTCACATATGAAACAAATCCCCTTCACCCTCTTCTCTTGTAATTCCATTTTTGTGAGCTTCTTAAAGTTTTTCCCTGGTATCTCTCCTACAGTCTTCTTATTCGGGGTTTCCCTAGGAGTAATCGACATTGGCTCCATGGATGCCAAAAAGGTGGTTGTCATCCTGTATGAACCTCCTGAGCTGCTGCTTACAGTCCCTCTCTCATGGTGCCTCTGATCTTCCACTAACTGAGCTAGCTCCATAGCCTCTTCAAGTCACGAGGTCTCATCACCCTAACTGCCACACCAATATCTGGTTTGAGCCATTTCATAGCATTCTCCTCTAGTACAGTCTTCGGAAGTCGGTTTAGTCTACTGGCCAGATGCTCAAATTGCTCATTGTAGTCCACCACTGTCCCCTTTCGCGTTAGGGCAAAGAATTGCTCATAGAAGTCTCCTCCCATACTAGTTTGGAAACCTTCCAACAAGCAGTCCTTAAACTCTCTCTAGGGCCATATGGGTTGCCTCATATCCTTCCACTGGTACCATGCTAAAGATTTCCCCTCCAAACACATTTCGGCCACCTTCAGTCGATCCTCCTTTGTCAACCTATTGACAATAAAATATATTTCCACCATGTAGATTCACCCTTGTACATCCTCTCCCTAAAAAATAGGCATCTTTAACTTCCTCACTCTCAGATCCCCTCCGTCGAAACCTTCTTTCCTCCATAAATTTCCATTTCCCAAAGGTGTGGTTTCCCCCAAGTGTGCCAATCATTTCTTCTCCACTCATACCCAAACCTTTCATCACAAGCCCACATTTTCCCTTCAAATTCAATACCCCTTTGATCATAATCAAGCCCTCGTTTTTCAAATTCGGCACCCCTTCGATTTAATCAAGCCCTCTCCTGTCAAATTCAACATGCCTCCGCTCATGCCCACGCCTCTCCCCATGCCCTCGACCTGACTCCCTAGAAATATTCTCTAGGGGAATCATTCTCTTTTCTCCCTCCACAATCTCCGCCTCCTGATCTTTCCTTCGCCTTTTCGGATTAGGGTTTTCCCCACTTCCTTAGCTATAAACGTCTTCCCTCGCATCTGACGACGCCGTTATGGTTTAATCCTCGAGCAACTTTTTCAAAATCGCCTCCAGGATGGAGAATTTCTCTTCAAGCTTCTCGTAGACGGCTGAAACTTGACTTTTGAAATATGAAACTTGAGTTTGGAGATCTGACATTTTATATTTCAATTGTCTGATCTCCCCCTCCTACACTTCTACCTTTTTTCCTGCTATGAGTACCTGGATCTAGGCTCCAAACAACAAAAACGACAAAAAAAAAAGTTCTGACCTTCAAACAACTAAAACAATAAGATCGGAGAGGAAATAACAACAAAAATTAGCAAGGAAGACCTATTATTTTAGCCCAAGAAATTGCTTTGATACCAATTTGATTGGAAACACTTGTTGAAATCACAATAAACTTGGCTGAATTTGAATTTCAACGAAGTGCAAAATCAGAAATAAGACGAATGTGGAGAAAACACAAGCGAGAAATAATTATATTGATAGTGGATGGAAGAAAACACACAAGATACCATGGATCTTCAATTGAAGAGGAGGATTCAGCTCTCCGAATATCTAGCCGGTGGCTAGAGCCCAAAACACCTGAAGAATACTCTCAAATTCAACAAACAAGACATCACCCTAACCCTAGGAACATCACCCTACAAAGCATACAAAAATATCCCAAATCCCCAAATAGCCTTTGCCTTTTAATTCTTTCCCTCCTAGCACTCTAGTATTCGTCCCCCTTGATTGGCGAAAGCCTGTCTAAAACAGGCGGAATTTTCGACCTTAACAGGTGGAAGCTTGTCCGCCTAAATAGGCGGATTTGTTCCTCCAAACACAACCTAAGAGGATTTGATGATCCTCTTGAATTTTCTACTTGTGTAGTGTTTTATTTTCTTGCACTTCTTTTATTGCAATCTTTTATATTTTTGTTCTCATGTTTATAATCCATTATAGAAAAATTATAAATCTATTTTCATCCCTCAAAATCCAAGTGGAAATCCCATTGTCAGTGTTGGCCAAGTCATTTTGTTTTGTTGGACTAGATTCATTATTGCAAGCAATTAACCAACTCAAACTCCATGGAACTTCACCAAAATCTCTAGATTACCACATATCATTTACTTCAATTACCCTAAATTTATTTGGGGTTATTCTAGTCAAATTTTTGGAGAACAAACTAGCTCTAGTCAAGTTCCGTTTTTGCTGTTTTCTTCCTATAACCAGTTTCCGGTTTACTATAAAATCGAAAAAAAAAAACTCCACAAAATTCAAACCTTTCAAATCACATCCATAGAGTATCTTTGAACTATTTAGAGTTTTTAAATTCCACTTGATCTATAGAAGACCATACTATCTGGATAGAAGACCAAGTGGAATTCCAAACACTGGTTAGTTCTAGATAGAACTAACCAAACTCACTTCCAAAACACAATAACCTTATTAAATCATTCCCGACTCGTACAAAACTTTTCATAATTAAAGTAGACATCACACCTTCAAATCAAATACAAATTTACTAGATTTAGATTTTTGAAGAGGAATATCCATTGGGTGGAAGCTTGGATTCTTCAGTTTTGGATAGATTGTAGGAAGTATGTCTGCCCAACATCAAAATTTCATGAACCTTACTACCACACTATATTAACTCTTCCAAATTAAGCCTCATTCTTCTAATTATTTTGGAAGAGTCTGCTGTCCACCAATTGATCACTTCTGTGATATAAAACTTGAGCCACCAACCCTCATTAAAACGTTTAAGAAAGTGTGTTGCCATCATACTTGAACCTTCATGATCATATTTTGGATGATATTTTGAGATTCATGTGTCAATAGCAATGGCCCTAACGAGTTATCATAATTTAATGATTTCATCTTATGGCTATATGTGATGATGTGTTGATCATAGGGAATCAATTGTTTTTCCTACAATAGATATGGGAAAGCATATAATTTTGAAAGAAAAGTGAGTAAACTTCATAGTTTGAGTTCTAAGAAAAGAGAAACTTGATAGAGATGAAAAGTGGGTTACCCATAATACACATAATTGATGCATGAATAAAAGCTGATAGTATTATTCAAGTGGATAATAAGAGAATACAAATATAGTTTTGTAATTCTAGGTTGCCATGGGCCATTGTCTACTTAAACAACAGAGTTTGTTAGCCCATTGATCAAAGGATCTTTATTGGTAAGCACGGGCTATGTCATTCAATGGAACATTGTAGACCTAGCGTAGATGTTTGTCAAATGGGATAATTTTGAGATGATATCGGCTAAAAGAGGACATTGTGTGCTATCTAAGGCTCTGAAAATCGGACGGGACAATGAACCGGAAGAAGGAGAGGTTCATGGTTCGACCGGTTTGACCGGGGTCGAACCGGATGATGTAATAAATAATAAAATTAATATAATAATATGATGATCTAACCTTAAACTTAAACACAAATTCATTATATATAGTGTATGTATAGTGAACTTGAGAAGTGAGAACTTTTTTTTAGGTTGTTGTCCCACATCACCTAGACAATATATGTTAGCATTGTTTTTGTCTATATAAGCTTTTTGGCTCCTTTAGTTAAAAAAGGCACATGATATGATGGGCCATGTGCCATGTTATAAAGCATTTTTTATGCTTGTTTAATTAAAGTGTATAAATTTTAAATTTATTTGTTAAGTCAAATATTTAATAATAAATGTATTAAATATTTTATTTAATAAAATATTAGCCAAACCAGTTTTTGAAAACCGGCACCGGTTCGCCGGTTAACCGGTTGAACTGCCAGTTCAATCCGGTTTTTGGCTAAAGCGGTTTTTACAAAGTTCCGGTCTGGCCGGCGGACCGATTCACGGTTCAACCGGTTGAACCGGCCGGTCCGGTCCGGTTTTTAAAGCATTTGTGCTATCAAATTTCCCAATGATTTATAAAGGGGGTTGAGGCATTGGGTAAGATACATATATATATTTTAGTTGTTATGATAATTTAATGATTTCATTTTGGATGGACCACTTGGTCTGAGGGCCCCAATAATAACCATATCTTTGTGGTGCCATTTTGCATGTACACCTTTTGTTAATAGGACATATGTCATTTCTTTACTAACATAAGATATTTTGTGAGTAATCATAGCAATACACTTGATATGATATTGACTATTTGTAAGCTCAGGTTGTCATAGATTTTTCATGCTCGATAGACTAATACAGATAATGGGTTGTTGCTTTAAGCTTTAGGTGGTTAATTTTACTTAAACATTTTTAGATTTTATTAATTTATTTAAGTATTTTTTTTATCGAGAGATTGGCCCAAAATAATTTTTCTTTTGTAAATTGGGGATATTTTGATAATAAGATACCCTTTGGCTGAGATTTTCTATTAAGACGATCATCATCGAGGTAAAATATTGTTTGCTTCTTTTATATTTATAAGTAAAGGGTTTGATTTTGAGAATGTTCCCCTTAAAATGCATGGTATTTTTGCCCATCGTAGGAGTATCTGATTGATTGCATTTAATTGCTTGGAACCTTGTCAAGTATGTCTGTTCATTTACCGAGGATCTTTCATATATTTATGTTTTGTATTTAAGTTCATTTGGACATTCACCTCAGTATATACCTTGTCGAATCTAGCTTTGTATGTAGAGGATTGGGCTTGTGGGTTTAACTCATGTCTATCTTCTAGGCATGACATGTAGAGTTTGCACTTCGATGGACAATTTTTTCGTGTATTTGATAACTTTTTATTCAAATTTAGCCTATCTTTTGTGTTACCAGACAGTTGGAATAAAAGCTCAAAATGGGTAACCTTTTAGTCCATGCTTAGATACTTTGAAGCTGCTGACATGATACTCTCTATTATTATTGTGGAGTAACGATTACCTGCTATCAGTTGTTTAGGTTTATTAGAATTCAGCAGGATCTTAGACTCTAGCCAAACTCAAATAGTTGTGTTAAGATCAATCATGATGATTATGAACTGTGTACTGGCCATCTCCAAATATCGACACACACCCATACCCACTCACAGCAGATGTATAAGGGTGTGCGTGTGCGCAAACAAAATGGAAATTGGTTCCAGATAATAGAAACTATTTGATCTCCTCTTTTGGTGGTCATTATCTAAACTTAAGCTTTATGTAATATTATCTTTCTTCGGCAGTGCCTATCGTAATCTCTACTACGTATTTTTTGTTGAGGAGAGAATTAAGTACCCATGTCATGCTACGCTTTCCAGTTATGTAATTTTTGTCCTTTCTTGCAGGTGCCTTGGCATACTTCTTCAGAAAGTGGATGACGGATTATATGTACATGAAAAGATAGAATGGATGTATAGACATGCGAATATATCAGTTCCTGTGAATAGGCTGGGACTTGCTAAAGGCATGGGATTGGTATGTTGGGAGTAGTTTGGGAAGTTTCTTTTAAAGGAAAATAGATCAAAATGGTTCTTGGATTATTTATGGGGAGCCGTTTTAATTCTAGGCTATCTAATGTACTCAATTTAGTACATTTACGCTGCAAATCTGATCCAAAATAATTGCTCCTCAAAAAATTGATCTATAATAATCTAGCATGGGGACTATTTTGGATCATTTTTGAGGATTCATTGGATTAAATTGAATGTTTTAGATAGTTGGGACTAAAATATCATATAAATAATCTAGGGACTATTTTAATCTTTTTCTCATTTTTTTTATTGCTCTGTTTTTTGAAATCTATAGGCCTTGATACCTGCAGGTTGCTGCTTCTCATTTGGATACTGTCTTGGAAAAGCTGAAAACAATCCTGGATAATGTTGGGCAATATAGGTTCCAAAGGTAAATTTTTTGATTTTATTGGTTTTATGGTATGCAACTAGTGAAGTTTCTCGTACAAAGCATGACATAACCACCTAAGAAAATTTACTATCTAGTCTCTCTCTATCATGGTTTAAAATTGCGCAATAAGAGGCGTGCCTCAGCGCAATTTCGTCTCTTTAAGCCTCAAAGCCCACGCAATGAATTCAGGATTTGAGGCGTAAGCCTCAAGTTTACTGTGGTGCGCCTCGCCTCATGGTTGAGAGGTGTACGCCTCTAAAAATAAAAAAAAGCTAATGTACATGCTCGGTACCGCTAGGTACATGCTCGGTACCGCTCGGTACATGCTCGATACTGCTCAGTACATGCTCGGTACCGCTCGGTACATGCTCGGTACTGCTAAGTACATGCTCGGTACCGCTCGGAACATGCTCGGTACCACACGATATCTTTCCATACAAACAACTTACGAACTTTAAAATAAGCATAAATTTAAAATTGCTCTTACAATAAAATTTTGTTCTGGGGGCGCTGCCCCTGGAAACCCTTGCAGGTCAAACCCTGCCAGGGGGTAGCGCCCCTTGGACCCCCGGCAGACCGGTATATTATTATATTCATGTTGTCTTATTATTGGGATATTTTGATTGCACTTCATATCTTGTGTATTTTTATGTTTTATATATTATTTACTCATTAGTCTATAATTTTATCATTTTATGTTTACGCAATTTTTTGATTTTGAGGCTTACGCCTCAAAACGCCTTGAGGGTTACGCCTCGCCTCACGATCGAAAAACACCTCAATTACGCAATTTTAAACATTGCTCTTTGTCTTCACCCTATTCTACCTCTTATTATAACTTGCATTTTTTTTATTAACAATTGGATACTCTAACTTCATAGATTTTTCTTATTTTCTATTTCATATGTTTATATAATAGATGAATGAATTAGTTACTAAAGAGGGCGAAAGATGTATGTTTAAGTTAGCTAAGCAAGAAGATAGGAGAAGTAAGGATCTAGTTCAAGTGAAGTGCATGAGGGATGAATATCAAAAAGTGCTTTTTTTAGTAGAGGATCTTCAATATAGGTGGATGAGATATTTTGATAAACATTTAAATGAAGATTATATGAGTAGGATTGATTTTAGTAATCTTAACGCCTCAAATGAAAATAGGAATTTTCGTTTTTTGCGTCGTATTAGTAAAACCGAATTTAGGAAGCTTTAAAGAAAATGAAGCGTTGAAAAGCAGTTGGATATGATGATATTTTAATTGATGTGTGGAAATGCTTATGTGGGAGAGAGTAATTGAGTACATATTACGATGTGATACTTATGTTTCTCAAAATTAGTTTGGATTCATGCCGGGTAGGTTTACTCTAGATGCTATACATTTTTTGAGAGGTTTTATGGAGAAGTATAGAGAGAGTAAGGAGGATTTACATATATTATTTATTGACTTAGAGAAAACTTATGTAAAGTTCAAGAGAAGTGCTTTGGAGAATTCTAGAAAGAAATGACTTAATAATGCTTATATTCAAGTTATTAAGGATAGGCTTATAGCAGCTATTACTAATTAAGTTGGTTTGACCAAGTATTTTCCTATTTTAGTTGGATTACATCAAGGATCAGCTTTAAGCTCATATCCTTTTATTTTAGTAATGGATATTTTTAATAGACATTTGCAAGAGGATATATCCTAATATATGCTTTTTGCTTAAGAAATTTTTCTTGTTGATAAGACTAGAGAGGGAGTTAAAGGAAAACTTGAATTGTGGAGGTCAACCTTAGAGTCTACAAGTTTTGTTTGAGTAGATCTAAAACTGAATATATGGAGTATAATTTTAGTAGTAATAGATCTAGTGGGGGGATTGTGCTTTGGGCGATCAAGTCATTAAATGAGTACACGTTTTAGATATCTCGGGTCTATTTAATGGTGAAATAGATGGGGATACTGTTAGCAGAATCTAAGTTGGATGGTTGAAATGGATGATTGCATTGGTCTTGTTTTGTGATAGAAAAGTACTCAAACTTGAGGGAAAATTTTATTAGATGGTTGTGAGACCTACAATGCTTTATGGCGCAGAATGTTGTCCATTGTAAGAGAAGCATTAAGTTAAGTGTTGAAGAGATGAGGATGCTCAGGTGGATGTGTGGCTTTATATTTAGAGACATAATGCGAAATGGGTATATTCGTGAGAAGGTTGGAGTAACTACAATGGCAAATAAGATTAGAGAGGTCGCTTTTGATCGAATCCTTGATCTTAGGTCACCTTGGGGGCAACCTAGCCTATATTGTAGAGCTTTTCTATTGCTTATTTACTTTTCTTGACGGTCAAAACAATTAGTTTTTTTTTCTTTTCCGTGAGTGTAGATGGTTAATGAAGAGAAAGATATTTCAAATAACTTGTGACCTGCTGGATAATGTAATTGATTTTTCCTTGTGATCTTTTAGTGTTTAGACATTTGAACTATTTGCTAATGTAGGACCTCTAAGGGTTTAGGATTTTAAATACAAATCTTACATGAGATGTGAAATTCCATCCTGTTAACATGAAATTTATATGATAAAATGGTAATCCAAAATAGAGGACTTCGTTGATGAAAACCAAAAACATGATGAAAATCAAATTAGATTAAAAGTCAATGGTGTTATATTAGATGAGAAAAAGGATTAAAATGATCCCTCAACTCTTTGTAAGGGATCAAAATAGCCCCGAACTCTTTTGAATGACCAATTTGGTCTCTCAACTCTTTAAAATGAGACATTTTTGGTCATAACATCTAATGTTGGAGTTAATGGTATTAAATATAAGAGTAATTTGGTAATTTTTTAATTAAATATTTATTTAATATAATTTTCAAGTAATTATAATTTTTTTATAAAAAAATTATCAAACATTTTTTTTTTAATAAAAAGCACTATAAAAAGCCTCATACTCTGTAAGGGGGGGGGGGTAACTTCTCTCAAAAAATTTTGAAGTTCTAACTAAATCATTGAATTTTTTTTTTGGGAACGGGTATCCACCCGCTGCCACACTCAAAAGGACGCTTGGTGGCATGACTAATCCTTGACTGACTTAGAAGAGGCACCCACCCCAAAAACCTCCTAGCCTGCACTTAATTGGCCCCACTTAAGAGGCGCTGCCGCTCAAGGGGAATCGAGCATAGGTTGGGGGGTTCCTAACCGTACTCGCTGCCAACCAAGCTAAGCAATGGTGGGTAATCATTGAATTTAATATTGGAAGAAGAAAATGCTCATCCAACTATAGATTTTTTCAGAAACCTATGAGTTATGCGCTTGCTTCATACCACTATTTTTAATTACAAAATTAATTGGAAATTCCTTGCATTGACTTAAGCGTGCAATTGGATCACAGAAGTTCAACACTCATTCCCTAAAAGGTACGATCAAAGCTGAAAATGTTGGTACTCCTCTGCATCTCTTATAACAAAAATAGGGAAGAATTGATCGTTATGAAGTAGCTACGAAATTTGGGATAAGCATCATATCATATCAGGGAATGACCACAAAGCAGGGAATTTGGTGCTGATTTGACATTCCAGCAGCAATAAAGAACTGAATGCAAGAAACAACAGGATAACTATTGAAGAAATAGTGGATTCAGCTGCGGATCTAAAGTAAGGGAACCATTGGCTAGCGATTAGGGAATCATCTTGGAATTCAACAATAGTAAGCAGCAAAACAAGCGAGGTAGTCAAATACCAGTATAACTCCAAGACATCACTAAGAAATCCTCAATGGGCTTTTATAGTTAGGGAAACATCCTATAAATGTACATATAAACTCCTAATAAGTTCAAAATTCTAAAAAAAAGTAAGAAAAAGTTCAAATAAGTAATTTTTTTAGAATGATTTCTATATATATATATATATATATATATATATATATATATATATATTATAAGTTCTAGAATTATTGGTCTTTTCTCCCTAGGTTACATGTTGTGAGGGCTAGTGCTTGGAGCATTCATGTCAAGATGGATTATATATTCATTCTTTTCTGTTTACTCAAAGATGTCAAACAGAGAATTGAACTTTGGATCTCGAGCTTCTCTTCTAAGTTCTAATGTTCATGACATAGTTGTGAAGATTAATGCTGAGTTTGATCACTTCCATTCTATTTATGTATTCTTGTATTAGTAAATTCATCTAAGTATATTTAGGAATATCCTCAGTAGTATTTTAGCAAGATTAGTCATATGATAACTATCCAATGAAATCTAAAAATACTCCATTTGAGTTAGCCAATCTAATTATTTATTGGGTGTTGTAATTTGTTCGATCATTAGTTTTAATTTTCCTCTCGGGATTATCATTTTTGACCTTTGTGCATACTCCGCAATCCATCACAGTCAAACAAGATAAGAATAAAGGCCAACGGATGCAACTTTGCGTAAGCCCCTTTTGAAACACATTGCAAGCATCAAAGTCAATTGACCATTGTTCGTTCCACAAAATGGACTACATAGATGCATTCTTAGTGTTGAGGTTACCGAATAAAGATATTTGCATTTCAATTCGATCAAGTGTAATCGAATTGTTTCTTGGCTACCGTGAGCTTTTAGGCTACGTGTAGAGGACCCTTTGCCTCCATATGGGCCAGCCTTTGTTTCCCTACCTGTACAAGTCATCATACATATTTTAACTGGTACGGATAGGTTTGCCTTTGTCGCCCTACTTGTATAGGTTATCACATTACCATCATATCCATATACATGATCTTTCTAAAACTAATTCCATTATATTTTTTGTTCAAACATCTAGAGGTATACATCAAATTTTCCTCTTATAACTTTATAAAGGTGCACTTTTAAATTGAAACAAATTAAATTTTTAATATTGGATGTTTAAACTTTCGTATTAAAGGCAGATAATGAAATAAACCCATGTAACATATCCTTTTACACTTTCATATAAAAGACAACTGATAAAATTTAGTTTGTAATCAAGTTCCTTTCTGAAATTAGAATTTTAATAAAATTTCTCTTTGACATTAAAATTTCATACTTGCCTCAAATCGACAACGTTGTGATTAACCCTCAAATTGACTATCTCATTACTGTCACCCCAAAATCTCTTTTATTTGTAGACAATGTAAATAATAGAATTAGCATGTTAAAGCAAATTCTTACTTCAGACACAATTTAAAATTAATTTAAACTCAAAACAATATCGATATTTTGAATATTACATTTGTGTGCCACTACTTTTGTGCTAGATTGCTGATTTCTATTGTCCTGTTGTGGTATAACTGAAGTTGGATGTGGGTTTGTGATTTTTTGTTTTCTGGCTGGCCCCAAAAAGACTTTAGGTGTTTACATACTTTGCAGGAATTTACTCTTAGATCTTGTACATGTAGAGCTAGAATTATGGGGATGGAATGGCACTGCATTTCTTGGTAGCAGTAGGTATTCATTAACTATGCTTTCCAAGAATCTGTAAAATTGGCAGAAGTGACGAGTCAACTGTGTTATTTTGTTTAAGTGATCATACTGCTTCATTTTAATGTGAGCTGTTGTTGGCTCATATGTTACGTGATTGCTTCTGTTTGATTTATCTTTTTATGAGCAGGGCTCATGTATTGGTAATTCGATTTCGTGCAGGCTATTTTCATTCTTTTCCAATAGGGCTAAGGTTGAAGATGCTGACGATATACATGCTGCACTAGCATTGATGTATGGATATGCTGCAAGATATGCTCCGTCAACAGTCATAGAAGCTAGGATTGATGCACTTGTGGTATCATTTTTCTTTTTCTTGTGCCTAATTCTCCATGCATTGCACACCTTTCCTAGATCTTCCATTCTTTCTGTTACATTTAGCCATGAGATTTTTATTCATTTTTAAGAAGATCCGCGAGAGCTTTTTGGTATCATAGGACTGGCATATGCCGTTCATGGATCTCATGTTAATTATACATTTCTTTTAATAGATTAAGTAGCAACATTTGTGCGCTCAATTACGTAAAAAATATATAACCGAGTTTTAGTTAATGCAGTTTCACAAGGAAAGAGGTTTTCAAGTTATTTGCTTGTTTCATATGCGGTGCAACCCAAAATAATCATTGTAACAAGTCTTTATGTTGCTGAAAATTTATATTTGACCGTTTAAGATACATACGTTGTGATTCACTTGGCATCTACACTTGGCATCTACAAGGATTTATAAGAGAATAATTCATATGGATTATTTGCACAACAACAATAAAAACAACATCATCAAGCCTTTATCCCACTGTGGGTTGGCAACATGCATCCTTTTTTTCAATTTTCTTCTATTAAGAGTCAAACTCTTATTCAAATATAATTAAAAAAAAGGTCATTCTAATACTTTATAACCAAGCCTTTTAGGTCTACCTCTATTTTCTTAACATAGGTCAAATCTAATACATCTACTCTCCTAAATGGGTTATCGGAAGGCCAACGTTTTAATTGCACACCTGATAAAATTCATGTTCTCTTTTTTATTTTATTTTATTTTTGCAATTATGGTATTTAATGGGATTCTTTTTTAGAACTAGAATTGGTCTTCTTAAAGATTGTTTTTTTCCAATGCAAACCTATTCTACTCACAAGAGTAGACCAATTAAGAATTATTTTGAAAATTGGATCGAACTGATTGGTTCGATCGGTTCAACTGAGAATCGGTTGGCTAGCTGGTTCGAATTTTTTCTAAAACTGGCTTTGTAATGAGCCTCCTAAAACTGGTTGGAACTGATAATACGACTACCAAATCGGTGAACCGATCCTAGATTTTAAGAATGTTTAATAATTATATATTTTTTATAATTAATTTTTTTAAAATAAATTTAATAAATTAAATTAAATTATTAAATTTAAATTTGAAATAATTTTAGATGTGTTATAATAATCAATTTTTAAATAAGCTCCAACAATGCTTACTCACATGACATTACATCCATGCGATTTCTTTGCTCATTCAATTCACAAAAAGCTATATAAAATTATTGACAATTCTAACCTAAAGTGTCCAGATGATGTGAAAATAAAGAATTAAAGTGAAGATCCCATGTTAATAATATAAACCACATATTTTAAAACATAAGTTTTAATTAATTTGGTAATATAAATAATAATTTTTTAGTTAATAATATTTAATATTATTTATTTAGTGGTTTAATTATATAATATAAAAACTAATTATTTATTTATTTTTAATTATAAATAATTTAGTATGAATTTTTAAATATAATATTATAAAGTAAATTTTATAATATAATTTATTGGTGTAAATTTATATCTAAATATATAACATAAAATTAGTAATTATTTATATTAAATTATTATATTTATATATGAACTAAATTTTTATTAAATATGAATTAAAATCAATAAATTGGGATATTAAACTTTAAAATATTTAAATATATAACAAAAATTAATAATTATTTATATTTAAATTTAAAAATTATATATATATTATTTATGTATGAATTTATTTATTTTAAGCCTTAAATTATATTATTTCTATAATTATTACATTGTTATCTTATCATTTAAATATTTTTAATATTTGTTACGCTAATCTAGTTCGACCCGGGTTCAATCCCGGTCAAACCATTGAACCTATAACCTCTTTCTTTTCTGTTTTCTATCTCCGGTCCAATTTTTACAATCTTGCCATTAAGTATGCTAGTGAATACTAGGTAAACATTTGATTTACTCATTGAATTTTGTAAGGTTGATCCTTGGAGGATGGGAAGATAATTTTTAGAGCTTCTATGAGTAAATCATAGTTTTTAATTATCATTTGGGATTCTGAAAGCTCGGTTAGCGTGGGAATACCTAATAGGCATTAGATTGATCTTGTAAAATTACTGAGAGGTGAATAAATCCAAACTGACATTTACTCTGATAGTTGATCCCCAAATCATGTTGTCATTATCCCCATCCATCATGTTAATCTCCATGGCAGTTGTTGCCCGCATACTTATATCTTATCTGTAAATGAGGGGCTTTTGTTGGAGGGCGTCAGTTATTGGTTGGTGATGGGTATTAAATTACTTGTCTTTGGAGGCTAGGTAAATGGTGTGAGGATAGCATATTGGTAGCTTTCCAGAAGCCATTAATAGTCTCACTGATGTAGAACGGGAACGCCGGCTTTGCTACGAAGAGGATCTCCTCTCCAAAATCTGAAATAAATTCTGATTTCTTTGCCCAAAATGAGAAGAATCTCAGATTTTCTCTTGGTGGGAGAGAGGTTGCAAGCTCCCAAATACCCTTCTAGAATTCTGGAATTAGCTTCAGGTTTTTATTCAAAATCTGAGAGAAAGTGGACAGCAAGCTGCAGTCTTAAAAATGAAGAGAATTAATGTGAGAGGCTTCGGAAGATTTCGGCCAGCAGGAGTTAATAAAATGGAGAGGAAAAGCTGAGGAGAAAATTCCTTCACAGGTTCTGGAAAGGAAATTCCAATCCCAGGTTTTGGAGAAAAGGGGGAACGACGAGACAATAGAGAAGTTAATGGAATTCAAATCCCGAAATCAGTGAAATGATTTGGGGATTTAGAAAAGGAATTAAGGCTGAGGAAACTTCGGCTCTAATTTGAATTTCAATGTAGAATAATGGGTTTGGAGGTTTTCCAATTAATTCCTGTAGGAATTAATGAAATCTGAAACAGCTGGGGAAGCGGTGAGCTGAGAGGTAAATTAGGAAATAAAATTAAATTCCTAAGCTGTTACGTGAAGAAGCTCACGGGATTGAATTGGATTGAGGCTCCTGTTTCCCAGCTGACGGGATTGAGGATGAGGAGGGAATTAATCACGGGATTAATTCCAGAAATCTGGCCAGCATGCAAGAGGTTTAAATTCCCCAAAATCAGTGAGAAAAAAAAAAAACTGCTGGCTTTAAATAAAAATTTGAAAAATATTTCAGTTTTTTTTTTTTTTTAAGCTAGGAAGTTTCCTAATAAGAGGGTATTAATTAAGCCAATTTGAATCAAATTCAAATTGAAATCTAATTAATTTTGAAGACCTCAAATTTAAGGAGCTAAATTAGGAAAGTATCAAAAAACTCATGAGAGCTTTGAATTTCAAATTCAAAGCTCAAAAGGGGTCGGCGGGTGGAGTGGTGGGGAAGATGGCCGGCGACCAAGAGGGTGGGGATCGGGTGAAGGTGGCCGGGGCGGCTATGGGGGAATTTGTGGAGCTTGGTATGGAGGTTTGGCCGAGGGGTTGAGAAGGGAGGAGGAAGAAAATGAAAACAACGATGGGAAGAGGGAAGAAGGAAGAAATCAAAACAAAGATAAAACGAAAGGTAGAAAATCAAAACCGCAAGCCTTCGACTCTTCCGAAGGCTGACGGGTGATGGTTGCCCTTCTCCAAGGGACTTCAACTCACGAGCCCGACCCATCCTGCGGCTGTGACAACTTTGATTCCTTCCCATAGGAATCTCACTCTCATTCTCTCCCAAGAACAAAGTGTGGAACACAAAAATTTTCATATCAATTCACCCCCTATTACAATAGATAAAGGCCATATATATGACCAAAAAATGAGAAAAATAAAAATTACAAAATTGCCCCTCGGGCTACAACACTCAAATAAATTAACCTAGGGGTAAAACAGGAAATAACATAAAATAGAAACTAAAATGCAGAAAATAATTCATAAATGACACTTAAATCAGAGCCGTCGATTTACGACGCCTCCTGTGATAGATGCGCCAGATTTTCGTGCCGATGTCCGCATCACTCACTGCTGCTTCTCTACCTATGATGGAATTAAGGATGGTTGGATGATTTTTTGTCATTTATAGCATGTGGAGGATGAATACTGGTGGATGATAGATGCGCCAGATTTTCGTGCCGATGTCCGCATCACTCACTGCTGCTTCTCTACCTATGATGGAATTAAGGATGGTTGGATGATTTTTTGTCATTTATAGCATGTGGAGGATGAATACTGGTGGATATGGATTGAGAGTGCAAGAGCTTCTTACTTACGGCAAGTGCGACCTGATAGAAATGATGACTGATGAGGAGGTCACACAAGTAATTATTATGTATTTGATTCCACACGCTTCTTTCAAAGAACTCATCCTTTGTTTTGTACTCTGTTTGTTCTTGCCCAAAAAAAAATTCATAAACCACTTGTAAAGGCTATGCACACTTTTTAAATGTCCTTGTGGACATTCTTTTTCCTGCATGCTCTGCAAGGAATTTAATGGACCTGGATAGGTTATTCTCAATGTAAATGCTCCTTTGTTACACTTCAAAATTTATCTTCTCTTGACTAGTTAAAATTTGCTGACTTTGATGATTTTGAGGTTTCTTAATCCACAATCATTCAATGGACCCAAAATAGCCAGATAACCATGCAACATTGAATAGAAAATTTAATGACCGTTTCTTAATTTGCAGCCCCAAAACTATGAATCACTCCTTTTCTACGGACTCCAAAGGTATTGGTTGAACATCTTGCTTCCCTTCCATGGCTCTAAAGCTATAGGAATTCCTCTTAACCTTAGTTCAAAGGCCAAGTGTTAACTTACTTTTTATTTGGCTCAAAAGCTAAAGAGAGCCTCCTAATCCTTAGCCCAAAAACTATATGTTCTATCATATTTCCTTCAACCTCAAAGCTCTAAGGATTCCCACTCAACCATTAGCCTCAAAGCTAATTTTGGTGGAATTTTGTCATCCTCAACGGACGGGAATATTTTGTGATTAAACACGACATCAAAAATATATGCCTCAAATGATAAAAACATTATTTTACTATGGACTTAATAACAAAATTTATATGTTTACATTTCATCAGAGGTTTTCACTTACTTGATATATTTGATCAAGCAGGGTTTATTTTATTCTGGGATACATGTTTCCCATGAGGACAATCCCTTATGGTTAATTATATCCTAAGCATTTGTCACTTAGAAACACTTTTGATTAAAATAGTGGTTTACGTTATTTAAACAATATATTAGCTAACAATTTTACATGGTTTGATTCTTAAAAATTCTTATCAAAGATTTGGTCTTTGGGAAATTTCAAGAGGGATTAGATTAACTTAAAATCAACTTTAGAATGCAAGCCAAATAAGGAAGATGTAAGAGCACTTGATTATGAGAAACTCATGTGTGCTCAAAGTATCTTATATCGAGCTTTACATTTTTGAAATTAGTTTTAATTAAAGTTGATTAATTTGGTTTAGAAAGTTTGAGCTTATATTCCAGCATGGATTAGAGGAAATGTTTAGAATGGTGAG
This sequence comes from Dendrobium catenatum, assembly GCF_001605985.2. Lineage (NCBI taxonomy): Eukaryota > Viridiplantae > Streptophyta > Magnoliopsida > Asparagales > Orchidaceae > Dendrobium > Dendrobium catenatum. The sequence goes on along the minus strand of NW_021471428.1, from coordinate 23,238 downwards.
GGCTTACGATGTAACAGAAAAGAACATCGGTCTCAATTCCTAAATCTAAGGTTAGAACCACCGTTAGGTAGTAACTTCAACCTATATCAACCAAAATTCAAGAGACTTACAAACATAGAACTCCACCTAGAGCTAAACTTGTCCGACTCTTGATTTATAATCTTGTTTGGAAAGGACTACAAGTTAACCTATCTAAATTCTTTCAAAACTATGAAATTCGGTCTTAATGCATATGCAGGATAGGGAAGGTTGTTTTTATTTAGAAGATATGACTTACAGCTTGACCATTTAAACCAAAATGCCTGAATATGTTGGTATGCAAATGTTGACTCACAATGCAAATTTTTTTGTTATCTGATTTTTATGTGAAGGTTTCTACATATGACACATATGGGCTATATACATGATCATTTTGATTTTATTTTAAAAAAATTGGCTTATTTGAGCAAGCAATGCAATTTTGATTTAGAAAAATGATTCTCCTATGGTTGATTTTAAATAGTTTATATAACAATCTTCGAGGAGGATCATATTTGAAATTTGGGATTAATTTTGCTTTACAGGTAAAATAGCTTGCTTGAGATCATACTAAAATGAGTGCTTAAATACTTGAAAGGGAGTATGAATTCTAAAAATAGCTACTTGTTTTTTAAAAAGAGTTACATGGTTCTTAGAGTAAATTCAAATTTCGTCACATTTTTAGTCCGTGTAGTATTCTTGGACTTTCATTTAGCACATTTTTCAAAGCACATATAGAAGAAAATAAATTTTTAAAAAGGGGTTTGTAAATTTATAAGTGATTGCAATACTTCGTACAATAATTGCATTCTTTTCAAAGTGAGAGAATTTTTAGTTCAAATTATTCTTAGCCCACGTAACATTATCATACTTTTTGTATGACTATTTAGTACGTTTGTTAGCCACATGCAAGCAAATCTGATTTTTTTAAAGGGTTCTCTAAATTTTAAAATGATTGCAAATCTTGGTAAAGTAAATACGTAGTTTTCTAAACAAGAGTTTTCAACTTTTTCGTAGCATCTCCCTATATAAAGGCCATCTAAAGGGACTTTGGGCTCGCAAACTTTTTCTTGAGATTCATGTATGGTTGATATCCAAATACATTGGAGCTGGAATCTTCAAAACTCACCATGCCAGAAAGGGGTGTATGGGTTACTTGCATGAGAAAACTTCCCCAACATTATAATTTTTTTCCACCATGTTAAGAAAAATATGTATAGGGATTATCCACTGTGTTGTGAGCGTGTCCTGCGAGTTCCTCAACTGTATACTGAAAAAGTCTCACATGTTTTGCGTGTCACGCCATGCGTGTAACACTCGGGATTTTGGGAGTTTTGATAGTTGCAATTTTTATACATGCGTGCGAAGAGTCAACAACAATGATGAGGTTACAAGAGGATCTGCGAGGGCGAGTATTAAACCTAAATGCTCTCTTTTTATTTTTCTTCTCTCTCTCTCTCCTCTTTTGCTTTTTTTTGTTTAGAGAAAAGGGAGAAAGAGAGTAGAGGGAGATGATGAAGTGGAGAGAGAGTACGAGAAGAATAAGAAATGTGAAGGGAGAGGGATTTCATTTTTTTGGGAGGTGTTCTCTCTTTGTTTAGAGAGAGAAAGGGATTGGGGTAAGTGAAGAGGAGTTTTTCTCTCTATTTTTTAGTGAGAAGGGAGATATATTAGAGATAGAAAGGGTGAGCATTATAGTTAGAGAAGGGAGGGAGATTGAAAAATGAAGAGAAGGCTGTTGGGGAAGCTTGACGACAGTTTATTGAGATGGGAGGTGTCCTGAGCAGGTCGGTGGATTGGTGATGTGACACAATGAAGATGAACAAGAATTGCTTTAAGAAATTAGTAAAATATGAACTTTTCTTGGCTAAATAAAAACGGATGCTTCTTCAAGTTAGATTTTAGGAAATTCCATGAAAGACTAAGTATTGGCAATCGATTACAATTGAAATTACTAGGATACTTTGCAAAATAACAATAACAAATAAACGAGTAAAGCAAATGGTAAGTTAACAAAATCCACAATTTAATAATTAGATCATTCACCTTAGGATCTCTCACTCACACTCTTGAGGGTGATGGGCTTAGCGGGAGAATGTTGCGAGCAAACTTAGAGACGCCACTAGAAGACATGCGATGCCGAGGGTACTAATCGTCGGGGAAGGAATCGGAGTTGGAGAAATGGGTGGTCGTCCGGTGATCTTCCACTCTTCAATAGGTTTTTATTCGTCGATGCCATCCGCTAAGTGCGGGAGGATACGATCAACGTATTCCTTGACGGTGCATTCATATTCGAATCCGGGATCAAAGAATGGTGATCGGATGACATCAATTTCCCCTTGAGGATTGAGAATTGAGAATAAGCCCGTGATCAATTTCCGTATCCGCCATGCATGTTTGTCGGGAGAGATGAGGGAGCACAAATGGGGAGAAGAGGGAGAGGAGGTGGTGGGTGGAGGGGGATGATGTTGGTCCGGCTTGAGGAAAGGGAGGGGAGGGGCTAGGGTTTGGTAGAGGCGGGAAGGGGTAGGATTTAGGAATCTAAATTAAATTCAGATTTCCAAAGGTGGGGGAAGAGATTATTTGAATTTCAAATTTTGTCCAACAAGGCAAGGGGGCGGCAGTTTTTGTGAGCATTAAGGGGTTAATTAAATGCTAATTGGAGAGAGGGGAAGAGGCTAAAGGGGGCCGGCCATATAGAGTGGGGAGAGGGAGATTTTGTTTTAATTAGGTGGGCCCCAATGATTAATTATTGGATCTAGATCAAATCTGAAATATATTTCAGATTTTATTCAATAGGCAAGTTTCCTAATTTAAGTCCAAGCCTTTGAAAGGTATTTGAATTTGAAAACTTGATTGAAATCCAAATTGGAAACTTTCCTAAATGTCTTGAGCTTATTTTAGGAAGGTAATGAAGTCCCTTTTTGAATTTGAAATACAAAATAGAGCCAAAGGGGAGCCGGCGAGTTTGGGTTTGGGGGAAAGGGCGGCGGGATGGTGGGTGGCCGCCGGTTTTGATAGGAGGCTGGCGGCTAGGGGATCTATTGGAGGCCGGCGGGATGGGCTTTGGGAGGGGTTCGGATATGGGGAAAATAAGGGGAATATTGGCGGTAGTGAGGAGAAAGAGGAGTAGGAAGTAGATAAATCAAAAGACTAACCGAGAGCCCGGAATCCACCTGCGGCTATCGGGTATTGCATATCCCTCTCCTAGGGTTCTCTCCACTCAAGATCTCACAACTTAAGACAAAGAAAAATCTGAAATTTTACTCAATAATCATCATCCATTACAATGCAAGAGGCCTCCTATAAATAGGCCCAAATGAAAGAAACAGAAAAGACTAAAGTGCCCTCGGGCTACAACATAGACTCAACTCCCCATATGGGTAAAATGTGAAAAACTTAAATGCAACATAAAACATAAAACATAAAATACATAAAAAATATAGACTCTGAGTCGTAGCCGTCGATCCACGACTACGTCGATGATACACATGTCGAAATCTCTGACTTATGTCCTCATCAATGGGTTTGAAAAGTAAAGGAGGGGCTCGCTTGGGGGTTTCGGTGTCTGGGTTTGACGACTTAGAGGGAAGGTAGGTAGGTTTGAGAGAGAAAATGATGTGGTTGGCGCATCGAGGAGAGCTGTGATATGGCCAAGCAAGGGGGGATAGGATACACAAGGAAAGCTAGGCATGAGAAGTACAAGGCTCAGGTTAAAGGAATCAAGTAGAGGGGGCTAGTAGGCATGCATGTCAATGTCGCAAAATGACATGTGCCATGGTGTACTGCAAGGAGCCGCGCACATATGGGGCTTTCTATTTGGCGGCAGGACGCATCAAAATGGTGCGGCACATCAAAATAGCGCGCTATATGCGCAATGTATGGGCAATGCTGCAATGCGCAAATGTCGCGCACTTTTTTGTTAACATGTTATAAATTATAATTATTTTTTTTAAGATTTATATATTAATATCACAATTAACTATTAATTAATTAAACATCAACAACAACATCAAGCCTTTGTCCCACTATGTGGGGTCGGCTACATGAATCTTTTTTCTCCATTGTGTCCTATTAAAGGTCAAATTCGATGCATTCCTCCACTTCAACCATCCAACTTGAATTCTACTGATAATATCCCCATCTATTTCACCATCACTCTGAACAATAGATCCAAGATATCTAAAACGTGTACTCTTATTAATGACTTGATCGCCCAAAGTCACAATCCCCTCACTAGGTCTATTACTACTAAAATTATACTTCATATATTCCGTTTTAGATCTACTCAAGCGAAAACCTTTAGTCTCTAATGTTGACCTCCATAATTTAAATTCTACAAAAAAAGTTAAATCATTTAATGTGTAAAAATGAGAGAGTTGGACATAGGACAAAATCACCGACTGATGAGACACGAAATACTTTAAGCAGCTTTGCAGATATAAAGGTGGTCTTCATGCTGAGGTGAGACCACTCCTGTATATACTATTGATAATTTGAGGATTATCTTGGAAACTTTTTGTAACATTTTCTTGGAAGTGTTGGAATTTCTACCAGTAATCACTGAACAGAAGAACTAACACTTAGAATTATTTGATGCGAAGATTATTATTCTTTGATTTGCATGAGTAATCCATTTAAACAGACAATGTTGATAACCATATGGCTTGATGTTTCTCTTTTTATGTGTTGTAAATTCAAATCGTTAAGTCAGTAATTTCGTATACTTTTTCTTGCAGGGTACCAACATGCTCTCACGTCTTCTTCATGTGCAACATCCTACATCAAAGCAGGCAGTCATCACAGCAATTGAGCTGCTTGGTACTTTTTTGAGCTAGAATCATGTTACATACTTTTGCACTGTATTTTGTGTGTGTTGTTTTTATATTTGAACATGATAGTTTCCTGAATTTTGTCAGACCACTTTATGTTTCTTAGGAATATTAACTGCAAGTGTACATATTTGAACTTTAATTTCCTAAATTCCAAATTGATATACATGACTTACTAGCTCCAATGTCCACGTCAAGCTGCTAAGCAAATCCTTGGACGACATTCCTTTGCGTGATTAACTGTATGAATTGGGCTATCAGATATGCTTGTATTCTGTTGTTTATTTCAGCTTATTGATATTTAGTTCTTATTTAAACATGCTATTTTTTTGTTCTCTCTCTCTCTATATATATATTTTCGTCAATAATTCGATATCCTTGTCTTATTAATGCATTTTCCTTATTTTTGTGTATGGCCAAATCCAAGAAATTTTTCACTACCTTATTTTCTATTGTTTCACTCATATCTTTATTCTGCATGGGTATTAATGATTTAATTATTTCCAAATAGTTAAATTCATAAAACATGGCCAATCTTTTAAATTAGCCTTTTAATTCTTAATGATATTCTGCTGTTAATAATGCTGATAAGTTCTCTATTTTTACCACTCAACTTTGATAGTAAATTTTTTATCCTCTTCCATGTTCATCTTGTTAACAACGAATCGAGGGTACTTAAACTTATCTTATCTATCTATCTTTTAAGTCTTAATATATATTAATGATCTTCAAGCATTCTTGACTTAAAATCATCACATTAATTGCTTAGTATATCCTTAGTCTTTTGCAAACTAGTACATCCTATTGGTTGGCAGAATATGATGCTGATTAAACTATCAGGGGCTGGGATAATATTTGAAAGTACATGGAACACGATTGTCAGAAACAAACAAGTACAATTTTAAGTGAACTTTTGACAAAATACAAATTATATCATCATCATCTTTGCCAAAATACCATTGCAACTTTTAATTGAAAATTAATGCCAAGTATATATATATATATATATGAAAATTTTGATTGGACAGCATGATTTCCCATATTCGAGAAAAGCAAAAAACTGCCATGATTCGTCATCCTAATTAGCTTTAGCCCTACTATTTTGGGTCAGCCTTTATGAATCTTTATCACCATCCACACAAGGTATTAACTGCACCTACTTGTGCAGTGAAAAATTCTCTAGTCACTTTTAATTTCAGGGGGCTCTTGTTGCAATAAGAAACAACCTTGAATTGATCTTCCTTATAAATAGAGCACTTCTTTTATCACCAGCACACCTTTACTCAAGGAATTTATCTTCTGTTTGTGACATTCTTTGATTTCTCTAAAAATATTTCTAGGTCTTCGCTTTCCACCTTGTAATCTGTGTAGATGTATTTTTTTGTAGGGCGTGCGGTCATTAATGCTTCTGAGATGGGCATTTGCTTCCCACTAAAGCGAAGAGACCAGCTACTTGATTATGTGCTGACCTTGATGGGTACTGAAGAAACTAATAGTTTTACTGAGTCAAGTAATGAACTTCTCCATACTCAGGTAAGTTGATGATTTGATACTTGTGTTGTTGTTTACATCTGTGATATTCAAGATATCTTAGAAGTGTATGGCGCGTTTTTTATTTGCTGTTAAGTTGTTATGAATTTGCAGAGCCTTGCTTTAAGTGCTTGTACAACTTTGGTTTCTATTGAACCGAGGCTACCACTGGAAACAAGAAATCTTGTTTTGAAGGTAATTTATCATACATCTTATTGGAAACAGCTTGATGTTTACTTGGCCATATGACCTTCTGTTAATCTGAAGTACTGTTTTTTTCAGGCGACATTAGGATTTTTTACTCTGCCTAATGAACCCTCCGACATAATTGATGTACTAATAAAAAACCTCATTACTCTGTTATGTGCCATTCTGCAAACCAGGTAAGTCTGATGCATCATATGAAGTATATGCTTGTGTTTACTTAATGTTAAATTCATTAACTGTTTTATTTTATTTATTTATTTATTTTTGTGAGCTTCTTGTCCTCTTAGTTCATGATGGGAAAATATTGCTGCCAACATCAGTCTATATTCTAAAATTTTGAAGTAGACACATATTTAATAGAAATTGTCATTTATTTTTTTCAAGCAGTATACTTTTAACACAAATGAATGTTGTACTAGCATCCCACATGTAGATAGTTTAAAAACAATGGGGTTATCATGACAAGATTTTATTTTCCATTGTGGATATGGAAATCCTTAAGTAGGAGTGTTTGCAGTAGTGATAGAGATGGTCCGACAAACACCAAGAGTCATTTACCTACATAGTAGATCCAAAGTCTATCAAACTTTTGATGAAGTCTTGATTATCTTGGTCAAGGTCATTCGATGGGATCAAACCAAGTCAACTTGTGCCAAGTATATCTGGAATTTTTTCTATCCTCTTTAAAATATATCATGATTGAGTACGATATAGAAAATAATATATTAATCTCAGAAAAAATATTCTTTTACTATGATCTCAGTAACAAACTTGATGTTTTTATTTTTATGCACAAATATTTTCCTCTGCATGATATGTTTGGTTGAATATGTTCCAATGATTTATTCTAGGGTTCAAGTTTCCCGTAAGAATATGCTCCAATGGTTAATTACATTCCAACGATATTCATCCCTTGAGAAAATTTTAAATTAAAATAGTGGTTTACATTTGTTTATTAAAATATTGGCTAACAGTTTATCTGATTTTTTGAGGAATTCATTTCGAATATTTTGTCTTTAGAGTTTTAAGGGTAATTGGGTCAACTTAAAATTAGTTTTTTGTTTAACGGAAGCTAAGGGAGAAAAATGTATTAGTACTTGATTCTGAAAAGCTCAGATGCTATGTTGCACCGATACGGATACGGCGACACTGATACAACACGATATGGATACGGGACACGGCAATTCTAAAACATACAGGATACGGATACGACATTATAATATATAAATCATACATAAAAAATAACAAATTAATCAAAGCATAATATTTGAAATGACAAAAAAAATTGAAAGCAACAGCTTTTGTAGCATTGTATCTTATAATATCAAAATAAAAGTAAGCATTAAATATTTAAATGTCTAGTACAACAACAAAAAAAAAACATAAATTATCCAACGAATGAAGTTTTTAATTAAAAGTACAAAGGATTGACACAATTAATCCACATGAATTTTTTTAATAAAAAGTATAGATATGTTGCGCCTATGCCGGGGGTCCAAGGGGGCGCTGCCTACTGGCGAGGTTTGACCTGCGGGGGTCAAGGGGCAGCGCCCCTGTGGGGGTTTCCGGGGGCAGCGCCCCCGGAACAAATTTTTATTGTCAGAGTTGCTTTAAAGTTTTCTCTACCTTCTTGGTACTGCTTGGTACCATTCGGTACCCCTCTGTACCGAGCAGTACCGAGCGATACTGAGTTCTAGTATCACTTGGTACCGAGTGGTTCCAAGCAGTACCGAGCGGTACCGAGTACCGAGCAGTACTGAGTTCTAGTATCTCTTGGTACCGAGCAGTACCGATAAGTACCGAGTGGTACTGAGTACCGAGCAATACTGAGTTCTAGTATTGCTCGGTACCGAGCAGCACCGAGCAGTACCGAGTACCAAGCGATGCGCGTGTCCGATCAAATTTAAATAATATTTAATTGGACACGGCAAAGCCGTATTTGACACGTATCCGTGTCGTATCGGAGGCGTATCCATATCTGACACGTATCCGATACAGCATGCCTCTTAAATAGGTGTATCCGTGCAACATAGCTCAGATGTATTCTGTAACGCCTCAAGACCTAAAGAAAGAATTAAACCTTCTTATCTTATACCTTAAAGAAATCTCAACCCAACTTTTTATTTCATTAGAGCTATCTAATCATCTAAAACAATATAAAATAGACATCCAGATTATGCTTACAAAATATTTCTCACAATTCTTAAATAACACTAGTTCAGAATACTATGATTGATACAAAAGACTAACTTATATTTTGAATTTAAAAATTATATTTGCCTTAGAAAATCATATTTCTGGCTCCTTATCCTACTCAATTTACTTAGCACGACTCTTGTTGTTTGCCTGAAATATTTTAAACATCAGTATGTGATGTAGGCAAAAGGAAGGGGGGGGGGGGTTCAAAATAAGTTGGGTTGTAATTGGGCTTGGCAAGCTTTGGGTGTGCTAACTACTTGGGCTCTTTGGACTGCTGGCTGCCTCTCGGGTTGGGCCTTGGCTACTCGGGTTTGGGCTGTGTTCTTTGGGAACTACTTGGTTCTAGCTCATAAATGCTTGAGATAATGCTTAGCTCATTAATATGAAAAGGTATTCATCTTGATTAGCTTATTAAGTGGAGTTGGATCTTTGTTTTTTCCCCTTCTTTGTGTGCCCTCGGTTTCTTCCTGGTCTATTTCCCGTGGCTGGTTCTTTCTCCCTGGCTAGTTCTGGTTCCTTGTGGTGGCTTTTTCGGTCTCCCTGGCTGTTGTCCCGGTTCCCTATGCTGCCCCTTCGGTTCCTCCCCTGGCTGCTTGTCTCGTTGCTGCTTTTCTTGGTTTTCTGTGTGGTTTTTTTGGGTGCTGTTCTGGAATAAATTCTGGTCTTTTGTGGCTATTTGGGTGTTGTTTTTGGACAGCCCCTTGACCTTCAATATTCTCCTGTTTTATGGTTTATTTGGAGGTAGCTTTGGGCTGTTTAGCTACCTCTTATCTCCTATATATATTTGATGTTCATAATGTTTAGAGAGAGAATGTTATGAAAGAAATTTTTGGATAAAACCTACGGGTTTTCTTGGAAAGGCTTGCGAGCTTGTTCCATCTCTTTTCCTCTTCTTCTAGGAAAGCTTGCGAGCTTGTCCTCTCCTCGTCTCGGGCTTCTTACCTCTTTCTTCTCGCGGCAAGTGACCACCCCATCAGTATCTTTCTTCTCAACGATTGGCGAGCTCCTTTAGGTGTTGTTTATATTTGTGTTTGTAAGCGTCAAAAAATTGTAAGTGTCTTTCTTTTATAAAAGTAAAGTTGTATTTTGTTTTAAATGTCGTATTTTGTCTAATTTTTAGTATTTCGTGTAATTTTTTATTTCCTAGGAAGTGTTTCTTTTTTCTTGCAAAAATTAGGGGCTTTTCTTGCATCAATATGAGTATAAAACTCAATAGAAAACCCCTTTTTTTCATATCAGAGTTCAATTCACAGTTTATTATCAATAAATAAAATAAAAGAGGTAGTGTATACTATACAGTTGGTGTATACTATACAGTTGGCATACTAGATCACATATGAATATGAATGCAGAAATTTTCATGTATTAATGCCTTCTTATAGCTCCCAATTTTCACCTCCCATGTCACGACCCGTCCCGGATGCTCGATCTAACGAGGCGGGTACGAAAGGTCGGACGATAGTACATTTCCAAAAGTATAAGATAACTAGTCCTCAAAACTTTTACAAAAACTGAAGAGCCACTAAACACAAAAATCTATTTTACCTGTTGTCATTTGCACCTCGCCTTCTGTAAACATGTTCTTCTCTTTCAGCCATTACTTCTCTTAGGAATTACCTGAAACATTTAAACTTGTGGTTTGAGTTTACTAAGTAAACTCAGTGGGAATTATATAAATTTATCTTTATAAAAAATGGATTAATATATATTCTTTCTTTTCTTAATCTTTTTTCTTTTATTTCATTAACTTATACTTCTTTGGATATTTTCATTTATACTATTTCGAAACAATGTTATCTTAAATTTTTCATTTACATTTCCTTTTCCCATTTACTTTGCACAGGAGCACCGTCTCAAAGTACCTGAAGGTACAACCTTTTCCATTTGCTTTCATTTTTCCATTTCCATAGTCCTTTTCCATTTCCATAGCCTTTTCCTTTTCCATTTTCGTGCACGAGTACGGCGTCCCCAGCCAGTACCATAAGGGGGTGACTCCTGTCATTTTGTAATACCCTTTTCCTTTATTTTCTTTTCATTTCTCATTTTCATCCTTATAGTTATCATTGCATATAGCATATATCACATGTATCCTTATAAATTATTTCCTTTCTTTTCTCATAAGCTTATCATAGATGGATTCTTTCTTAAGACTATAATATCATAAGGATTTGTCTTCAACATTTTATAATACAATATTTTAATCAATTATTTAGAAAATTGAAATCATGAATAAAACATAAAATAATATAATTTACCCACTTTGAACTTTTCAGGCCTTCGATGCTTGATCTATTCTTGAATCAATTTCTCTTCTTGCTAAATCCTCGCGGGATCAACACTTATGACTTGAATCTTTCACTTTCAAAAACCCTAATTTCAAACAATAACTTCTATCAATATAATATTTTGATTTAAATTCTAAATATCATTAAAACTGAAATTGGAAGGAATTCACTTACTCTTTTGAATGGAGACTTCTCAAACTCTCAAAATCCTTCTTCTCGAAATTTCCTCTTTCTTCGCTTCAATTCTTTCCTTATCTTTCAAGAAATATATCATTCACTTTGGATGAGGTAAAGGGAGGAAATTTATACGAAAAAATCTGAAAGAAAATTCAACAAACCTTTCCCTTAAGCCTTATCGTCCGTTTCTCTCGTTCTTCCAATCTCTCCCAAAATAACACTCTGATAATGATAAGAATAAAAAAGAATCATTATTTCTTATCCTTGAAAACAATCGTGTGCTAAAATTAGAGAAACGAAACTCACCTTGCTCTCCCGCACGAACGCCCGTCGCCCGCCCCTCTCTGTTTCGCGAACTGCACTGTTCCGCGACCCCTTTATGTTCGCGGAATTATAAGGAATGGGCCGGCCGGTTCGATTGAACCGGCCGGATGAACCGGTTGTCACATCCCACCTGCTTGAAGCGAGTGCAGAGCAGAGCCAGAACAGAGCAGAGTGTGTTTCAACATAGAATCGTCTCAGAGGTGGAGCAAAATAGTGTAGTTCAGAACAAAGGTACATTTTCATTGGCCCTAAGCACAAAATTCATAGTGCACTTTCATTTCTATAATAGAGCTTTAGGATGTCGTGAAATACATGATGATATAATGCAATATACAACTAAGAAACTTAGATGTGTGTGTATACAATATCATATTTTCCATAAGAAATCCCAATTTAAGATGCATATTCAAGATCTTCATAATTTTACAAATTTACGAGGGGTATATAAAATATTAATCTGACACACTTTGCCATATGTACTGAGGTTTATAAGTTGCTCATTATTTCAGAAAATTCAGAAATTCATACAAAATAAATCAATTCGTGAAATTTACATTCTTATTGTCAGATTGTCCAGAACAGAGTCAGTAACAATATACTAAAAGTTACATGATGAAACTTTTTCCAAACTCAAGTAAAACACATATATAACCATATCTTCTTATAAACACTTTGGAATGTCTCTTCATCTTTCTCTCTCCTATATTTTTTCCCCTTCCCCTTTTCTTTTCCGACAAGGCTTAGGTGCATATGGGATTAGTTCAAGTGATCTGAGATATTTTAATATTTAAAAATCACCAACTTGACCTAGCACCGCAATGTTCACTTTCCCAACGCAACCGCGCTCCAAGAAAACCTTCTAGATTCTCCCAAAATATCCTCATCTGAGAACTCAGCGCTGCAGCGCTTGCTCAAACCTATTTTTCTGTCCAAAAACTCAAGAGTAGCGCTCGCAAAGCAGTTTTTCATATTTTTCACTTCTCAAACTGCAAACTTTGGTTACTCATAATCCTAATAAATATTCTAATACTCATAATTACTAATGAATTTTAATTTAATAATCATTAACAGAAAATTACCTTAATTTCGGACAACGAATATTACATATTCAATATTATGTTATATTAAGCTTTACATTTAGAAATTAAATATTCATTCAAATTGACCAATTTAATTTTTAAAGATATTCCTACAGCCTAAGATTGAGAAAACACCTTGGAAGGTAAAAGCATATGATGTAAAAAAAGAATTTCACAGATCTGAGATCTATGGTGATAATCATTGATAGGGAATAACTTGGATCTAAATCTAACAGATACATGAAACTTATGAACTTGAAATCTCATTTGATGTTAAGTTAACCTGACCTGAAGAGGATTGTCAGCTAATTATGCCTGAAAAGGATTGTCAGCTAAACTCATTGAAAAGAATTTAATATCATGCAAGTCTATCCTTATTGTATATGCAAGATATGTTAGGCTTTTTTGATTTTAGAAAAAAAGACTTACTGCTTAATTAAAATAAGGTGCCTAATCATGAGGGTATCACATGCTAACTCATAATACAATTTTTTTATTTAGTTTTTAATTTAGTAGCTATTCTTTTTACATGCGACTTACAGGGTTATGCATATGATGTTCATTAACTAAGTGCATGAGATTGATGCTGATTTATATGTACTCTTATGGATAAATAATCATTCAAATATTGAGTTGTACATTATGATTCATGAGGCTTTGCATTTTATTTTTAACTTTGAAAGTCATGAGGACATCAGTAGGAGATTATGGTGCGTTTATCATAGGAGGAATCGAAGATCGACGGCTACGATTAGGAATCTTTATTTATGATGGATTTTATATATTTTTTGTGCTTATGTTTTAGTTTTTACCATTATAGCCCTATGCGGGATTAGTTTGTGTTGTAGCCCAGAGGACATTTTAGTCTTTGAGTCTCTTTTATTTTTGAGGCCTATATATGTGGGCCTTTGCTATTGTGGGAGGATGATGATTAATAAGAAATTTATGTATTCTTGTTCTCATGAGTTTTGAAAGCTCCAGAGAGAGGAGAAGTCCCTAGGTGAGGGCAAAGCAATTCCCGCCAGCCGCAGGAAGTGTCTGAGCTCTCGGTTTCCCCTTCCCCTTCCTTTTCTTCCTCCCTCTTCTAAGCCGAAACCACCCCTCTCTCCCCCCCATACCTTCGACTATACCCCAAGCCAATCCACCCCACCGTCGGCCGAATCCCCTTCCCCCACCTTGCCGCCGGCCAATTTCCCCTCCACCTTGCCGCCAGCCACCCCCCCCTAATCCCCCTTGGCTCCAATTTTGAATTGGCCCATTATTACTTTCCTAATTTAATTCATGGTATTTTTGGAAAACCTAAAATTTGAATTAATTAAGAAAGTTCCCTCCGTTAATTTAATTTGAATTTTAAATTTTGAAAGGCCCTTAAATCCTTTCCTAATTTAAAGTTCCAATTATAGAAGTCAATTAATTCACCCAAATTAAGCCCCATTATTGGGCCGCCCCCTCTCTCTCCCACTTATAGCCCCTTCCTAATTATACCCCAATCAAGAATAATTGTTGGATTTAATTCTCAAATTCTCATAACCTCTCTTGAACCCCTCCCCTCCTCTTTCTCCATACAAGCCGTCGGCCACCCTAGTCCCCTCCCAAAATTGGAGGAACTTTCACTCTCCATGGATGGCCGACCCGAGCATGATCATGGATTCGTATGTGGCCCTCAAGGACGAGTGGATGTTCATCGATCTCCCTTCTTCGACATCGATTTTGAGATCGACCACTCCGTCGAATGCTACATCGATCGGATCTTCTTTTCCTTGACATTTGCCATCGACGAGCATCAACTTACCGTTCAGTGCAAATACTCCATCACCCACCAGCTACCTCCTCTTCGAAAAATTCTTCATTGAGCAATACAGTAAGTGTTTACTGTCTTGTGGTGGCATCGTTAATATTGTATAAATTATTCTTCCGTTGAAATACCCAAGAGTATGAGTGAGGGAAACTCAAAGCGACCATTCTAATTATTAATCAGTGGATTCTTGTGATTGAGAAATTAAGCATTTCATATTTTTGTTCTTATTTTAATTTCTCCATACTCTATATTGTAATGACAAGCTATTATAAGATCTTTAACTGAGAAATCCTAGAATCTAATCTTGTGAAACATTAAATTTTAATTAGCAAGCTTAATAACTTTTTAAAATTTCCCACGCAATTCTTGCAACTGCTTTATATTTTACATCAGAAAGAGTTAGCTTATTTTAAAATAGCTATGCATTTTTATTTGAAAATATTATCCTATGGTTAATTTAAGTGCCGCTTAAATTTTAATAGGTAGAAAACTTGTTTTCGTAAAAGTCTACTGTATAAAATATCCAAGCCACCTCCATGTAAAGTAATGAAGGAAATTTAAAAAAACATGCATTTCTAATGTGCACTCTTAGTCAACAAACAATTAAGCATAAGATCATCCATAGAATAATATCAACAACAAACAAACTAACCAAAAAAAAAAAAAAAAAAACAGCTAAAATTGCCATCTTAATACACTATTGAATTATGACATAGATTGGAATTTCAAAAACTTCGCTTTACTACGTCCAAAAATCATTATATGTTTCATCCTTCTAGTTTATGTTCCTTTTAATTGAATCAAAGGTTTCATGACTTTCTAAATCATGAATTCGTGTGAAAGTGAGAAAATGACTCTTCCTGAATATCAAATAGATAGAGCATGGCATTCTATATATGACACATACACAAAATTGGCCTGTATGCTTATAGTGCTAAGCTGTTTCACTTGTGGTACGCTAATTTGGTTTTAGCTTGCAAGCAAATGTTATTAGCAATAATTATTAATTGTTTCCCCTTTTCGAATGACATTCTATAAAGAAAATTAGATATCTCTATACTAATAGCGATAAATGCCAAAATCAAACAATCACAAACATTTCATATTTAGACATTATACACATGATCAAAAAGGTTATAGTCCTAGGATTGCCCAAGAAGTTGTTCAATCTAGGTGTTACTGGTTTGGATGTGATACAAACCCGTTCAGAGTTACTTAGGAAATTAAAGAGATGAATTAACAAAGGTCCACATAATTCAACTTATAACAAAATGATTGATCCTTAATCTTTGGTTTTAACTTGCTTAGGCAAAGAAGAGCGAAATCGATTAACAAAACAGTCAAGAAAACGCAAAGAATAATTGTATGCTACGAACATAAACAAGAATCATTGATTTAATATGAGAACTTTCACCTTGGAGCTCTATCGACTCAACTAGTCTAGCTTTAGCGAAGAAGAGCCTCCAATTAGAACGAGTCACCCGGGAGAAGGAGGGCAAGATCGTCGTATCTTGGATGGGGCATAGTGTGGAGGATGACGGTCGTCAAGGATATCCAACGTTCCCTTTGATATTTGCTCGTCATCACACCACTAAAGAGTTAAAGGAACGACCGGATGTAATCTCAATGGTAGTCTCGAATCGAAGCCCACATCAAAGAACGTTATTGAGGATGTCAACTTTATCTGGTCTATGCAACAAATCCAAAATCATCGATCCCCCATCATCCTCGCCAATGGGTGTGAATGAGTATCTCAGGATGGGTAGAGGGAGGGAGCACGGTATGGAGGAGAGAGGGGGTTGGGTGAGATTATGAGGCGGAAAAAACAAAATCTGGATTTTAGTTCAGAGTTTCCAAAAGTTGAGGAGGGATTAATTTCAGTTTTTCAAAATTGAATGAATTTAAACTCATGAAGAAAAGGATTAAGGAAGTAAGTAAAAAGGAATTAAAAGGGTGAGAGAGAGGGAGTGGCCGGCCAGAGCTAGAGAGAGGGGGTTTCCGGGTTTGTTGAGGTGGGGGCCAGTTAGTAATCAATGAAGTTAAATCTGAATTTTAATTTTCAAGATTTAATTGTCTAGTTAACTTCCCAAACTTTAAAATGAGGAGGGAACCAAATTTGGAATGTTTTGGGGAATTGCTTTAATCTCATTAATTGGGCGGATAATGAATGAGCACAATTAGGAAAGTGAATTACCAAGGGATTAAATTCAAATGTGAAATTCAAGAGGGAGAGGCGGCAGGATGGAGCTGTGGGGCTGGTCGGCGGGAAGACAGACGGCGGGGCTGCATGCTTGGCCATCGGAAGGCTGAAGCCAGGGCCGGCGGCTTGGTCGCTTGGGTAGCGGCATTGAGGCAATAGCAGGGAAAAGAATTGGGAGTTCCTAGACTTGGAGTAGCCACGGATCCAATCTAACCTCAATTGCTTCCAATCCCGAAATTTCCACCATGAATGACGGGGACGAGAAATTGAAGCTCACAAAGAGATCTTATTTCTCGACGAACTTCACTAATAGAATCGGGGAGGAGGAATCTTCACAAAGAGACTCAAAGTAAATTTTCTATTCATTCAAATTACTATTAACTATGTCGAAAAATACGATTATATTATAGGCCACCAAATGACAAAGAAAACAAAGACCTAAAATTGACCATTGGGTACCAATAGCGACTAAATACCCACAAGGGCAAAAGCGGAAACAACATAAAAATAAAATTAAAATAAATTCTATATAAAATGAAAAAAAATACAATCATGATCTGGCCGATCGATCTCCGGCAGCTCCTGATGGTACATGTGTCGAAATCGCTGACGATGTCCTCATCAGGTTTGCATGGCTGCAAAACTATATTTATATGTTAGCTTTGTGGCAGGCATACAACAATTAACAACAAGCCTTTATCCACTATGTGGGGAATTGCACCTGAATCCTTTTTCTTCCATTTGTGTTCTGTTCAAAGTCAAAATTCTCATCTAAATCTATATAAAGAATGTATTCTAATATTTTCTAACCAAGTCTTTTTAGGTATAACGTTACCTTTCTATAATATAAGTCAAATATAATACATCTACTCTTCTCTAATCAGCTCTCGGGAAGCCGTCGTTTCTATGTGACCAAAATCATCTGGCAGCTTCTCTTAATCTTATCTTTCACTAAAGCTACTAACCGTTATCACTATATGCGCTTTCTATCCGTTTTTAAAAGTATAGCCACTCATACCAACCATAAGCATCCTCATCTCTGGGCAACCATAACTTTAATATTTGCTTCTCTTTTTGATGGCCAACATTTTATAAAAAGCATTGCAGGTCTCACTTACCATCTTATCAGAACTTTTTCCCTTACGTATGAGAGGAGTCCTTTCTATACATAAACAAGAAAGACCCGATGGCATTCCTCCACTTCAACCAATTTTCCACTTGGAATCTCTAACTAATAAAATATTCCCATTCATCATTCATCATCCTCTGACAAAGACGCCAAGATATTAAAAACATGTCTCTTGTTGTAAACATCGTCCAAAGTCACATCCCCCCACTAGATCTACATTCAATATTCAGTTTTAGATCTACTCAAGTGAAAGATCTTTAGACTCCTAAGGTGACCTCCATAATTCAAATTACCTTACCTTCAACTCCCTCTCTAGTCTTATCAATAAGAAGAATATCATCAGCAAAAAGCATACACCAGAGTACAAACTTGCAAATGTCTAGTGAGAACATACATGACTATAGCAAAAAGGTATGGGCTTAAGGCTAATCCTTGATGTAATCCAACTAAAATAGGAAAATACTTGGTCAAACCACCTTGTGTTTGAACACAAGTAACAGCCCATGTATGCATATCCTTAATGACTTGAATATAAGCATTATTAACTCCTTTCTTATGTAGAATTATCCATAGCACTTCTTTTGGAACTTTATTATATGCTTTCTCTTTTTATGTTGTGGAGCATAAAAAGATTTAATTTTTGATTCAGGAGTGGTTTCAGTTTGATTATTTAATTTTAAAAGATATTTCATAGTTTTAGAGGGTTATGAAGAATTCATTAAATGACCATTGTTTGTTTCTAGGTAAGCCTGTCATGCATGATGTGTTATGATCTAACAATAAGAGCATTTCTCCTTTTGGGTGGAATAACACATCAATGTATCAAAAGAAACCATAAATAATTTTAATAGATTTTAATTGTTCACTTAATATTTCGATAATAGAAAAAAGTTTGCCTAATTGAATTAAATAAATTTGCCCAAGAATTTTACTTATAACTTGATTAAATTCACCTAATTTTATAAGGTGAATTTCAAGATAAAAGCTTCTAAAGAGGGCCTACAAACTTGAAGTTTTTTTTTATATAATTTTAAATGAAAAATAAAATAACATATTTTGGCTAAGTGGTGAAAATTTAAGGTTTGAGTCTAAATGATAAAATCATCAATTTAATTGGTTGAAATTGGTGGGCTTTGGATTTGAGGCCAAAGGGGAAATAAATCCTATTTAATTTGAGTCCAATAGGAGAAACCATGACTTATCGGGCAAGAGCTAAGAGTTCATGGGTCAAGTAAATGAAGATGATGATGAACCTCTTGCTTTGAGGCTAAAGGATTATAGTGTTTTATATGGCTTTTAGGCTAAGGGAAAAATGAAATGTAATCTATAGCTTTTGAGCTAAGGGCATGAGATTTCTTATAGCATTTAGGCTAAGGAGCAAAGAGGAATCCTAGAACTTTTGCTCAGTCTTTAGCCCTATATTATGCCGTGCAAGTGTGGATTATTTAATATTGGTTTTTAATGCTTTTTCTATCACATTTTGTTTACTTTACCTTATATTATTTTTTTGTCATGATACTGCGTCAAGTTCGATTTATTTCAGTTTTCTAGTTTTAATTCTTTTTCTAAATTTTCTCCATCTTATGATCTTATTTGCCAGTGGTGAAGATGGTAGAAGTCGAGCAGAACAGCTTCTGCATATTCTAAGACAGATAGATATATATGTTTTATCTTCTGTGGTGTATCAGAGAAGAAGAGGCTGTCTTGCTGTGTATGAAATGCTTCTCAAGTTCCGAGCTCTTTTTTCTGGTGGAATATGTGGACTTGGGTGTCATTCCAGCTGCACACACAATGTGCAAATTGAAAGGCCAATGCAAAGAAATTTGTCAACTTTGCCATGTAAGCACAGAACAGGCTTAATTGACTTATCAATTAATATGTGAATTTATTTTAATTTAATTTTCTTGTGTCCAGCTGCATATCTATTGCCCAGCCGGGACTCCTTAAGTCTCGGGGAAAGGGTTATAACCTATCTTCCAAGGTGTGCAGATGTGAGTTCAGAGGTCAGAAAAGTTGCAGTTCAGGTGTGTGGACGATCTAATTCATAATCCTATAGATTTATACTATATTTCCCCCAATAGATGGGGAAGTTTTTGCATTCTTATGGCAGGCTTTGTGATTCTGCAGATCATAGGTCTTTTCTTCAGCATATCTTTATCGCTTCCTTTATTAGCTGGGAGTGATGTTGATCTAGAATCGTCATACAGTGCCTTATCTTCTCTTGAAGATGTAATTTCCATCCTTCGAAGGGTAAGATTTAATTTTTGTCCAATATTTCATATATTATTTATTTTAATTCTTTGTTACTATATATATATATATTATATTATATATATTTATATAATATTGCTCACAAAAGAAATCTTACTTTTTTTAACTCAAATTTTGCAGGATGAATCCATTGATCAATCAGAAGTCTTCAATAGGATTTTGTCATCTGTTTGTGTGTTGCTAACAAAAAATGAGGTGTGGTGTGTCATCTTTCCCGTTCTCCTTAGTGCACTAATTTATTCTATGTTCTATAAGCTTGACGTGCTAAATGATTTCTTGAACAGCTTGTTATCTCATTGCATATGTGTACCTCTGCAATATGTGACAAGATCAAACAGTCAGCTGAAGGTGCTATTCAAGCTGTGATTGAGTTCATTTCTACGAGAGGCAATGAGTTGAATGAAGCTGATATTTCAAGGTTGAAAATCATAATCTGACATCCAAATTGTTTATTTGAGTTCGTAGGGAATAGAAAATAAAAATTTCACTTTGCAGGACAACTCAGTCGTTACTTTTGGCTGCTTCATTTGTTACTGATAAGAATTCACGTCAAGAAATTCTTCAAGCGGTATCAATCTTTATCTGATAATTCATCACTTGAAAGAAATAAAATGCTGGCTTGGGCTAATTGTAACTCCTTACTTTGAAAGACATCATGTTTGGCGGAGTGCACTGCTTCACATGTTGTCTTCAATGAGGTGTTGGCTACTTCTGCTCGGGACGTCACAACAAAAGATGTATCAAGGCTCAGGGGCGGTTGGCCAATGCAAGATGCATTCTATGTGAGTGACTGGAGCATATTTTATGAGTTTGCTAAGCCTTCTATAAAGGGAAAACGATGTTTTCTCCCAACTTCATCTATAACATCATATTAAATTTAACTGCTCCCCGCTCTACAAGTGTTTAGTTTAATCTTCATCATTCACACCCAAATATATAATTATAGTATTGAGACTTTTTCATCAATAGATGCTATTCCACACTTCCTCTAACATACAAATTTAACTCTTGATTTCTGCTTTTCTTTTATGCTAACGTCTATTTCGACATCTTTTAACTTCTGTATTGTATTCTCCAAATTGAAATGTATGCAAAGTATATAGTGCTGTTGTCGTTACAAAAAAATCTTCAATATTGCCATGATATTCTCTGCCACACTGAATTTCTAGGCTCCTCTTTGATTTATCCTTAGTGCAAGTAGTTTTAACCACCGAACAAAATTTCAAAATATTCCCTTCACTATTATATGTGGCCAATTTATTCGCAGAGTATTGTGGGTTCCGAAAATTGGCACACCCCAGCCTTTCCATGCTTTTTTTTATGAGGGCGAGAATTTTAACGGATTTAGGTCCCGGGGTAAACTTTCATAAGGTAGATTAAGTTTAAGTTATGACATTACCTAGAGATTTCACCCTCATTTTACAAAGACTTTATGATATGAGTTTTGGTTGCGCATAGGCCCTTGCACCTATGGTTAATTACCCCTCCCGATAATGAGAGAGAACTTTTAATTAATGCTACTCGTTAAATAGGTCACAATAATTACCTCGCATATAATATCTCAATGATTTTAGCGTTTTAATTTAGTTTTGAATATTTGGATTCTATGATTTGAAATTTATTATCATATACTTAAAAGTGATGATGGGGGAATGATGACAACCTCGATCAAAATCCCATGGTTTCGTCATCCTGGGTTGTCATGGTCCTTATTCTTCTTAATCAGAAGATGTAGTCCACCCAACTTGACAGATGGAACCTTGTCGGTAGTCATGGGTTGTTTAGTCTAAGGATATCTTGTAGATCTAAGGTGGTGAACTTAAGTCAATCTTAGCTAAGAGAGGGCTTTATATCTTATAGTGCACACCTTTTAATTCATTACTCAATGGGCTTTTCACCGTTAGGGAACATACAAGCTTTGATCGTGAACGTAATATAGTGGTGTCATTTTGCAGCAAATTCACCCGGTCAGAGGGCACGTGTCATGTCCCTATTGTTGAGAAATCTATTAAGAATGAATTGTAGTAATACATTCCACAAGACATTTACTCTCTATGAGCTGAAGTTATTCCTAAATTTATCATTCTAGTCAAACAGTTGCAAAGTGTGGATGGATTTTAGTTTTATATTTTTGGTGATGGATTTCATTTTAAGCATTTAAAACTTTTTAGTAGGATTTTAATTCAGGATTTGAATAAATGAATTCAAAATTTTGAGGACATTTTGAAAATTAAGTAGTTCTCTCACGTTAAAATTTTTTGTCAACATAACACTATTGTTTGGGTGTTTGAACACTTTAGCAAGTTCACGAAGCATTCTAAAATCTCTCATTTAGGAATTAATTTTCAGTCTATCATCATTTCTTATTAGTATTAGAACTCAAACCAAAAATTTTATGTTTTGTTCTAATCTTCTAGCATGTTGGATGTTATTTTGTGCAACTCACAATTATATTTTTATAAAAATCATTCAATCTAAACCTCCAAGATCATAGTTAGCGAATGATTATTTGGAATAAAAACAATTTCATTTGGTTAAGATATTAAATTAGCTTTATATGATTTTGCCCTTCAATTTTCTTTTCTTTGTTAAAAAATTCATTTTTAATTTAATTATGTGAATGTCCTATGTTTAAAATTTTGGCAGCCTCTTGGTGTCTCTCTCGTGTTGGGGGCGTTAGGTAGGCATTTGCCTTTT
The DNA here is from genome assembly GCF_001605985.2 of Dendrobium catenatum. Lineage (NCBI taxonomy): Eukaryota > Viridiplantae > Streptophyta > Magnoliopsida > Asparagales > Orchidaceae > Dendrobium > Dendrobium catenatum. The sequence continues at coordinate 492 of NW_021471428.1, read as the reverse complement.
AATCTTCCCGGACGACTTTATGATACGATAGATGCGGGTCTTCATATGTTCTCATTTTTGCTAGCCCAATCAAAGATTAAGGGAACGAGGGGTCGTCGTATGTTCTTATTCTTCCTAGCCCAATCAAAGATTAAGAGAATTGAGATTTCATAGTTTCTCATTTTTCCTAGTCATATCTAAGATCAATGGAACGTGCGGTCTTCTGATAACCGTTGTTTAAGAAAGAAAGAGCGAGATATATACATGTTCTCTCGTATTTTTTGAATGACTTGTCGTTTGGTGTTATTCACTTGCAGTTTAGTATTGGTTAGGTCGTTGGAGATGGAATGGTGGGCTGTAGTGATAGGAGGTTAGTCATGTCTCCTGGGTGAGGAATGTAGTGGGTGGAGGGAGTTTGAGAGCGCTATTTTAGAGGATGAAGTTGGTTGGGCATGGGAAGTCGACAGCAGGGTTAGTTGTCACGACCCAACCCGACCGGGACGGATCCCGCTC
>NW_021471427.1:0-344 GCF_001605985.2 Dendrobium catenatum | reverse complement strand
AAAATAATATTTTTTTATTAAAAAATTATTTTAAAAATCAATAAAAAAAATTATCTCATATGAAATCTAAATTATATAAATGTTGTGTTGATTATGAATTAAAACAAATGAATTGAGTCTACTTATTTTATTATTCGTTGTCTTCTCCTTTTACTCAAATTCACATCATCCAAACGCACCTTAAAGATGTTCACCTAATATTTTTCATAATAAACAAAGAACGCAACCATCAAAAACATTTTGAAATATGACAATTTCATTGGAGAGATATACTCTTCTTCGATAAAAATAAGCTTAAAAACAACCAATTTGGTTATACTTAGATTTTGTTTGGGATTACTTTC
>NW_021471426.1:0-468 GCF_001605985.2 Dendrobium catenatum | reverse complement strand
TAAGTAGTATGTCCGGCATTGCTTTTGAATGGTACGCTGATCTTCCCAATGGTTCAGTAAAAACTTTTAGCGATCTAGAAAACTTTTTTCTTAAAAGATTTTCTAAAGTGCAACAACGAACTACTGTGGGCGATCTTGTTGTTGAAAAATAAAAGCCGGGAGAGTCTCTGGTCGAGTACATCTTGAGTTGGCAAAACCTCTCGATGAAGTGTGAACCCCAGTTGCAAGAGCAACATGCGGTGGAAATCCTCCTTAAGAATATCAACGGCTCTGTTGCTTTTCTCCTGAAGGGTTTCACCATTAAAACTTTTTAAAAACTTCTTAATAAGGCTAGCAATTTGCAGGAAGAGGCTCATAAGATGCCATTCCTACGAGAGCAGTATGAAGACAAGAAGGGTCCCAGATTGGTTAAGACTTTTGAGAAAAAGGCAGTAGTATCGGCAGTCGACAAAGGAAAAAGGCCAATGA
>NW_021471425.1:0-393 GCF_001605985.2 Dendrobium catenatum | reverse complement strand
TGGTTCTCGTACTATTTATGAGCACATTACTGAAATGACTAATATAGCAGCAAGATTGAATACTATGGAAATGAAAGTGAGTGAAAGCTTTCTTGTACAATTTATTATAAACTCATTGCCTCCTGAATATGGTACATTCCAAATTAATTATAATACTATTAAAGATAAATGGAATGTGACCGAATTACAGAGTATGCTTATTCAAGAGGAATCAAGGCTTAAGAAATAAGGAATTCACTCAATTAATCTCATAGATCAACCAGATTTTAAAAGAAAATCAGGAAAGAAAAATCCAAATGGCAATAAAGGACACCTAAAGCTTAATGTGTCATCTGTCCAAATCCAAAAAAAGGAATCAAAGAATGATAGATGTCATTTCTGTCACAAGCGTGG
>NW_021471424.1:0-317 GCF_001605985.2 Dendrobium catenatum | reverse complement strand
TTTTATTTTATTTATTTTTTTTCCTTATGTATTTGGATTCTATATAAATTTATTTTGTATGGCCCTATAAAGGAAAACAACCCATTATAATGCTTGGATTTAGTGTTCTTAGGAAGTTTCATTCATTTGATTTTCAGTTGTGTTGATCAAACTTTTTGGTGGTTAGTAAAGTATTTATTTTGGCCTATTTTGCTTATTGAGTTTGGCTCAACCCCTTCCCATTGTTGGTTGATTTTTTCCATGTTGTTGTTCCATTTGTCTCTCATGTTGGCTGTTAGATTTCCACCTTGTTATTTTTCCATACCAAGTGTATCTTT
>NW_021471423.1:0-448 GCF_001605985.2 Dendrobium catenatum | reverse complement strand
TTTTTTTATTTTTGTACTAAAACTCCATTTTAAAAAGTAATAAAAAAGCCGTCCCAAACGAAACCTAACTCGTGGAAGAATATATTTATTATGCTTTCAATTCATGCTTGCAAAAATAATTTTTACATATCTTAGGTTGGATGGAGTTCAACAGCTTGCCATCTAAACTGAAATGCTGTTTTTATTTGAAGTATATGAAGCTTTGCAACATCAGTGGAATTGATGATAATAAAGCTCTTCTCTCATATTTATATTGATACAAGCCCGGTGTTTTTTTTTTTTTTTGGAAGTACAATTGTATTCTGCCCTCAATTTATGCTTGCAAAATTATTTCCATATATCTGAATTTGGGTGGAGTTAGCATTTTGCCAATCCAAATTTGTACGCTAATTCTATTTTTAATTTATGAATTTTGGAGTATTTCTCATGTTTTAGAAGGTTAAATAAT
>NW_021471422.1:0-212 GCF_001605985.2 Dendrobium catenatum | reverse complement strand
TGTTACATGGCTCTAACTCTACCACATTTTCAGATGGTCCAACTTCTTCAATTTCATCAATAAAAACATCATCATCAATGGTATTAGAGCCCTCCATCTATCAGAAATATAAGAAGACATCACAAAATGAAAAAAACTACTTAAGAAGATTTTAACAGTTAACTACAATATAACTATATAAGTATATAACAATACTACATGATCATGATGCA
>NW_021471421.1:0-303 GCF_001605985.2 Dendrobium catenatum | reverse complement strand
AACATATCATTCCACTTTTTAAAACAATACAATACCCTCCATATATATAGGTATGAAAGGGGAATACAAAGAGACTCCTAATAAATTCCCATAGGAATTCTAAAAGACTTAGCATTAAACCCAAATGCTTTTTATAAAAAAAAAACAGCCCAAGCCAAGGAACCGAAGAGGCAACCACGGGAGCCGCGGAGATCGCCCGGAACCAAGGAGCCGCAGCCACGGGAAAGAGCCCAGGCGCGGAAAACCAGAGGCCGGAAATCCAAGAGGCCGGAAATCCAAGAGGCAAGGCACGAAAAACAGCAG
>NW_021471420.1:0-224 GCF_001605985.2 Dendrobium catenatum | reverse complement strand
CGGCCGATTCTCCCAGCCCCGACTCCTCTCAAGTCTGAATTTCTGCGACGACGACTTCTCCTTCGACTCCGGCAACTTTGAGGAGACAAAAAGCTGTTGGAGATTTCCAAACAGCAAAGGAAGGTTTCTAGCTCCTTCCTCTTCCAACTCCGGCGACCTCTTGACGACGAAATCAGCTTCGGGAGACTGTCGAACAGCAAAACCTGCTGTTTGGAGCGTGTAGA
>NW_021471419.1:0-275 GCF_001605985.2 Dendrobium catenatum | reverse complement strand
ACGTTGTTGCTACAAAACAAGCTAAGGGATTTGGTTTGGTTTATGTAAATGGTTTTGTAATGATTTTAATTGTGAGTATTGTTTGTTTGTTCAATAAATGTTTGATTAGTGTATAAAATCTATAGTAAAAACAAATTTTCTTTATTTCTACAGATTTGGTTCCTTGAACATACAAAAAATCATGCTGTACAGGATGATCTATCCCGACCTCATTTTACTCGCTGGGATGGTAACTTTGTTTACACTGAGAAAGAAGTAATTAATATATTTGCTGA
>NW_021471418.1:0-583 GCF_001605985.2 Dendrobium catenatum | reverse complement strand
CGTGACTACGAGTACACTATCTGAAATTGATAGGCTGACTATTCTTCTAGAGAACACATTCTGCACCGTGTTCATATAAATAGAGTCGTAGTCATAATCATCATTTGAAAATTCGACCTGCCTGCTCCATTCGTCCGTGGACTGGCATACTCTTCGAGATTTGGCAGGAGAAACATCATCCTCATCCGTGTCACTCCCAAGATGAGGTACATATTTCTTTTCTTTTGGAATGGTCAGTGCTTTGGGAAGAGTAGGCATTGCCTTCTTTCTCCCCACTTGCTTATTCTCACCTTATATATGTTCCTGTAAGATAGGAGACAATTTATATATTCTCCTATAAGGCAAGAGACAACCTTACTTTCTCTTATAACACAGGAGGCGATTTATATATATTCCTGCAATGTAGGATGTAATTTTATATATTCTCATGCAATATAGGAGATAATTGTTATATTCTTCAGTAATACAAGAGGCAATTTATATATATTCCTGCAATACAAAGACATGTCATATTCCCCTGTAAAACGGGATGTGACCAATACATACTCTTGCAATGCAAGAGTCAATTTTCATACCTCTTTTG
>NW_021471417.1:0-265 GCF_001605985.2 Dendrobium catenatum | reverse complement strand
ATTCATTATGGCTTCAAACTCTCTTTCATTTATTTTGGAAGTCACTTTACATGTACCATTTGCATTCATAATCAATCCATTTGGCATCAGAACTTTCAAATTTACACTTGTCTCATAAATATTTAGTCCAATTGTTTTAACAAATTCTTCTGAAATAAAGGAGTGTGAAGCTCCCCTGTATCAAAAAGAAGTTAAAGAGTTGGACTTAAAAAAAATAAAGGAGTGTTGAGCTCCTGTATCAAAAAGAATTCGTACAGGCTCTCCT
>NW_021471416.1:0-332 GCF_001605985.2 Dendrobium catenatum | reverse complement strand
TTATACTTTTTATATTTTGAGTAATAAAAATGTTATTCATTATTTTTGTAATTATAATTTTTATACTTATTTAATTATGAATAGTTTTTATACTTATAGAATTCTTTTTTTTTGTAATTCATTAATATGTATTCTGTATTCTTTATTTTTTATATATTACAATGCTTTACTAATTAGTTTTTTTAATGTGCATGGCTTCAGGTGACGATCCTCCTCGTAGATCCTTTGCCTCAAAGTTTTCTCAAAAAATGTTGAGTGTTAATCCTAACAGACCTAGACAGCCAGATGAAAGTGAGGAAGAGAGAGTTGTTCCACCAGTTATACCATCACCA
>NW_021471415.1:0-2695 GCF_001605985.2 Dendrobium catenatum | reverse complement strand
CTTCATGGTTAAGGGAATCATTATGAGCCGTCCAATGGAACACTCATAACATGCCCTTATTCTTTCCCATCAAGTTACTTTCAAAAAATTATAAATAGACTCTTCATTCTTCACATGAGAGGAGGAGGAAGAGAGAGAGAGAGAGAGAGGAGAATGTTTAGGAGCTCTCTTTCCACCGACTTCTGCCAGTTCTCTTCCTGACCACTGCCATCGTCGAACTTCTGCCTATTGGACACCGCCGAAACTCCTCCTGTCTTCCGACCATCATCGGACTTCCACCCATTCGTTGGCCACTGCTGGATCCCCTCTCGTCTTTCGACTTTCGCTAAACTTTTGCCCATTTATTGGCTAGTGCGGGATCTCCTCTCAACTTTCGATCATCGCTGGACTTCCGCTCGTTTGTTGGTTGTTGACAGATCTCTTCCTAACCACCGACCCTCACCGGACTTTTGTCCATCTTCTAATTATCACCAAATCCTCAACCATTATCCGACTTGTGCACATCTACTAATTATCACCAAATCCCCAGACATCAATAGGCCTTTGTCGAATACACCCCGATTGTTGCTTAGTCAATATTAGGAGTACCCGTTTGAAGTTTTGTCAATTCTCAACATATTATATTCTCATCATCCTTGAGTTAAGGACCAGTTCAACCTCTGCAAATTGTTCAAACACTAGTGTAATCATTTTAACTAGGCAAGGCCTCATGATTTTTCCTCTTTGTAGGATTTTTCACATAAAAAATATGATATTTCTCTATCATTACCTTTTTGTGTGTTGAATTTTTGTATTTCGTTAAGACATAAAATCTTTTCACTCCACCGCAAAGAATTTCTCAGCCAACAACAAGAATCATTGGTTCAAAACATGTTCAAATGAGATTTGAATCTCATTTTAATATGATTTTAACAAGGTTTATTTTTAGACTTAGGATTCTCCGTTTATCTCCTTGATATCATACATATGGTTTTCTACGTGGGAAGAAGGGTGATTAATGTATCCAGACATACTTAGTAAAAAAAATATTAACACAAATATTATTCTATCAATTTAATTCATACTGTCACCTAATTTATACTCCAATCAATGTTTTTCATAATTTTAACACTATTTTATGTATTGTATTTAATGTAGAAGGATGGCTTTTAATTTATAATGACATGCCAAGTAAATAAATATTATTTATTGTTTTTATTTAATACATTTAAATATTTTCAACTCATATCACTTACCATATTAGCGAATGTTTCTATTTTATGCATAATGTGTTTACTCTTATGGTCTATTGTTTTTGTTAAATTCTAAAATATTTAAGTTTGAGATTCTCCATTGAATCATATTAGGATAAGGTTTGATAAAAATTTAAACATTCAAAGCTCATATGAACCCATAGAATATTTGCATTGCATGAGTATCCAACTCACAAACAGAGAGAGTAGAAACACCAGAATTTTTATGTGAAAAACACTAAAGGGAAAAACTACGGGGCCACGCCCAGTTGAAATGAATCCACTAGTATTTGAATTAATTACAAATGATTGATTTGTCCTTGAACTTGAGGATGATCATATTACAATAGTCAATTGCCGAGTTGAAATTTAGTGAGCAATTGGTGTCAAATGAACGTCTGGTGATGGTCAGTGCAGGGTGTAAATCCGGTGTCAGGTTGTGGACGGGAGGAAGTTCGGTGGCAATCGGTGGCCGAAAGTAAGATCCGCGACAGTTGGTGGCTGGGCAGAAGTCCGACGACAGTCGGTGGCTAGACAATGGTCGAGGAGGAGTCTAGTGGCAAGAGAACTCCAATTTCTCTTCCTTTCCTCTCATCTTTTTTTCCTTGCTTGGTCTTTTCTCAATGAAGAATGAGATGTCTATTTATAATTTTTTGGGAGTGACATGACCAGTAAATAAGGAGAAGATTACGGGCATGCTTGGAGTGTTTCGAATGGATGAACGACGATATTGATTCCCTTGATCATGGTCTATTTATTGAGTATTTGAGTGTTTTAATGATATCAGAATTCGGCGATCTTTGGCTCGTTGGATTTGTGTCGTCGAGCCTCTTGATTTGACTATAAGCATGTCACATTTGGAAATTGTTTGGTCATCCAATTTATGGTTAAAACCTTCCAAATGCACTTCGGATCCTGGATTTGGTCGAATTAGGTGTCGTTAGGTTCATCTTTTCGAGACATACCGTTTTGAGTATAAATTTGTTGAAATCGAAGTTTGGATGATCCCGTATTTAATTTTGAAAATTTTCAATTAAAATTTATCTCAAAATTTGTGCCCGATCACAAAAAATATTTGATGATCACAAAAACTGTGTTTAAAACATTAAAAAAATGATTTAAACATCCTCCAAAATAAGGTATAACAACATACTATAACACATCAAACTATAATCACAATAATTATAACACAATATAGTAAAACTTTGATAAATCAAATTTGATCACAATTGTTATAACATAATAAACAATAAAATTGGGACAAAAGGGTACTTTTAATGACTCTATTTAATTTTAAGGGGTCCAGAGCCGTCCTCAATCAAATCTTGATTTTTTTTAATGACAAATAATAAATTACAAAATATATTGTTTGAATCATTCACTTTAAAAAATTAATTTTCTCATCATTCATAGATTATATAATAAAAAAAGTGACTTTAAAATTTTCTTATAAATAATATATC
>NW_021471414.1:0-250 GCF_001605985.2 Dendrobium catenatum | reverse complement strand
TGGAGCCAGAAAAACAGGTTAAATATGTGGCCTGCCGGTTGAAAGGTGGGGCTAGTGCGTGGTGGCTTCAGCTGCTACAATCCAGGCGTCGGGATGGTAGAGGACCAGTGCGCAGTTGGTTTCATATGAAGCAACTGTTACGTGGTCACTTCCTTCCTACAGACTATGAACAAATGCTGTATATGCAGTACCAACATTGCATTCAAGGCAATGGCTCCATCAATGACTATACAGAGGAGTTTTACAGACT
>NW_021471413.1:0-292 GCF_001605985.2 Dendrobium catenatum | reverse complement strand
TTTGTAACAATCTCCCCCTTTTTGATGATGGCAAATATATCAAAAATTAATTTCTATCTAAACAAGCTTTTACCAGAATAAGTACAAACATACTAATCAAGAGAGCAAGTATAAACATAATACTCCCCCTTTTGACATCTCAAAAAGGACGAGGAAATAACGAAAAAGAAAAAAATGAAGAAAAAACACAATACAGAAACATGAAGCAATCCACAGAAATTAAAAACTACAACTAAAAAAAAACGAGGGATCCTGATCATCAAATGGAGGTGGAGGTGGTGGAGCCTGCTGA
>NW_021471412.1:0-3826 GCF_001605985.2 Dendrobium catenatum | reverse complement strand
TCTAAAAACAACTAAGAAAATACACTGAACTTAAAAGTAAAAACAAACATAAAAATAAACACTTAACATAAAAATTGAAACAACAAAACATAAAACACGAGTACAACAAACATAAAGAAATTCATCTCTACCGTTCTAGAGAAGGAGGAGGAGGAATGCCGCCAAAAAGGTTGAAGTAGAAGGCCATCAACATTACATTGGTATTGATTTCATGTACTTCATTTCTAATGTTACCAATGTCTTGTTGCTGCTGCATAAGTTGAGCATCAAATTGATCAAACCTTTGATCAACATGAGTCTCTAATCTATCAAATCTTTCAATCAGATTCTGATAATCTGACTGAGGTGCAGAAGTTTGCACTCCTTCTTCTTCTTCTTCTTCTGAAGCACTGGCATGTGCTTTTTCTTTTTCTTTTTCCTCCTTGAAGAGCAATCTGAAGGAAGCATCATTATAGTAAACTGGCTCTTCGTATTCTTCATCAGGATGCACTAAGTTGTATTTCTTTTCCAAGATGTAAGTAACTAAGTGTCCCAAAGAGATGTTTCTTTTTCTCTTCTATTCTGTATGTCCTATTTCTGAAAGCCCATAGATATGATCTATGATAAGTTGGGCTTCGTTGATAGGGTGACAATCCATAATCAAAAATATTAGAACAGAAAGGAGAGGGGTAATATTTATCCTATCACCAGCTTTAGGAATGATTGAAGAACGAAAGATATGCTGGATGATACGGGCATTCTTGGTCATACCCGATACTCTAGTAACATGATAGGTTAGGCCACTTTTTCTAATCACATTATTGACTTCATCCCATTTGAATGTGTTTTCACTCATTAGGGTGTGGGCTCTATATCCTTGAGTTCTTAGGTTCAAAAAGGCTCCAATGTCATGCTTATTGATTTCTACTTTTTGTTTGAAGACAAAGGAACTTATGCAAGAGTGGTCGGAGTTAAAACTCATGTTTGCTAGGAAATAGTGGAAGAATTGTTTGTTGTAGAAGTGGACGAGAGAAAGTATGAAATGAAACTGGGTTGAGGCAAAAAGGTGCATTACCTTAAAATTTATCTCGCTTTGGATTAAAATGCGAGATGGAGTTATTTTGGCGGATGCAAAATGAGGAAAGGATTCCTCATTCGCCTTAGACAGGAAGTTTTCTGAGGCATTCCTATTGGGCTTCTTCACTAACACCTTTTGTCTCTTGCTTGAGGAGGCCATTGACAATTTGAAGTAGAAAGGGATTGAAAGAGAAGTTTGAAAGTGTGATTGTTAAGATAGAAAGCCTTCATATTTAAAGAAAACGATACGTTCGTCCTGGACAAAAGAAGTTCATCCTGGATGAAAATCATCGTTCGTCTGGACGAAAATATTTCGTACAGATGATCAAATTCGTCCAAAATATAACGGCTTTTCGTAATCAACACAACTTACGATGCGTCCCTTCGTACAGGCTTTTTGACTTGACCGATCGTACAGACAAAATTATTTCGTACAGACGATCAAAAAGTAACTCGTTTTAATGTCTCTTGAAAATCGTCCCCTACAATGAAACGACATCTGTTCGTCTGGACGAACCAAAAATTCGTACAGATGAAATCCATATTTAAAACTGTCTTATCCACTCAACCACTGCATTCAATCGTCTCGACGTTTGAAAAAAAAAATTTCATCCTGGACGATCGTCAGATCGTACAGACGATCTAATTAAAAATTGCTCTCAAAACGGTTAAAAATTCGCGCAAACTGATTCTTCCACACATCGTCCAGTACGAAACAAAATTCATCCCGGACGATTTCCTCCAATTTTTGAATTTTAATTTAAGAAAATCAAACAAAACATTCAAAAATACAGAAAACATAAAACAAAACCATAGACTCAAAAACAAAATCATTCAAAACACACAAAAATTCACAAAAAATAAAAATTAAAACAAAAACAAATACACTTAGAAAACATAAATATCAATGTTGCAAAGACATTTTGTTTAGGCATTCAAATCAATAACACCAAGCCTTGTTCTTAAAGTACTGAAGGTATCAAAGGCTAAAGGTTTTGTAAAAATGTCTGCAAGTTGATTTTCAGTTGAAACATGTGTGAGTTCAATTTCTCCCTTGGATACATGATCCCTTATGAAATGATGCCTTATATCAATGTGTTTGGTTCTAGAATGTTGAATAGGATTTTTGGAAATGCAAATAGCACTAGTATTGTCACAATAAATTGGAATAGTGCCTATAGTTAATCCTAAATCAATCAACTGTTGTTTTAACTAAAGTACTTGTGCCACACAACTTCCTAATGCAATGTATTCTGCTTTTGCAGTAGATAGGGCTACTGAATTTTGCTTTCTACTGGACCAAGAGACCAAAGAATTTCCAATGAATTGAAGGAACTCATTAGTGTACTAACAGGTTTAGCATTGTCCATTTCATATTTCTTGAGGATGTCCTTAATATATTTAGTTTGGCTAAGAAATGTTCGTTCCTCAAGTTGCTTAATGCTAAAACCTAGAAAGTAATTTAAATCTCCCATTAGACTCATTTCAAATTCACTACTCATTGTTTTAGAAAAATCATCACAAAGATTTTTATTTGAAGATCCAAAGATGATATCATCCATATAAATTTGAACAATGAGTATTTCCTTTCCAAATTTCTTTAAAAAGAGAGTTGTATCCACACTTCCTTTTTCAAAAGATCTTTCAAGTAGGAAGGTGCTCAATCTCTCATACCAAGCCCTAGGTGCCTGTTTCAATCCATATAATGCCTTCTTTAATTTAAAAACATGATTTGGGTATTTTAAAATTTCAAATCTTAGAGGTTGTTCTATAAAAACATCTTCTTCAAATACCTCATTCAAAAAGTTACTTTTTACATCTATTTGAAATAATTTAAAACCTTTAAAACAGGCAAAGGCAAGTAAAACTCTAATTGCTTCAAGTCTTGCTACAGGGGCAAAGGTCTCCTCAAAATCAATTCCTTCAATTTGATTATATCCCTTAGGAACTAATCTAGCCTTATTTCTAATGACTACTTCTGAGTCATTCATTTTATTTTTAAACACCCACTTGGTTCCAACAACACTTTGATCTTTTGGCCTTGAGGTTAATTCCCAAACTTTATTTCTTACAAATTGATTCAATTCTTCTTGCATGGCCAATATCCAAAATTCATCAGAAAGTGCTTGATCAATATTAGTGGGTTCTATTATTGAAATAAAGGCTGAATGATTGACTTCCTTGTTTAATCCACGCCTAGTTCTAACACCCTCACTAGGTTTACCTATAATCAATTCTATTGGATGGTTTTTAAAAAATCTTAAATCTCTAGGCAAAGGATTTTATCTTTCCAAATTTTCTTCCACATTTTCTTCCAAATTTAATCTATCAATCTTTTGGGAGTTTTCCTCAATCTCTTCTTCCACAATATTTGGCTCTTCCAAATTTCCAGATTCATCAAATACAACATGTGTGGTTTCTTCAATGATTAAAGTTCTTTTGTTGAATACCCTATAAGATTTTCCAACACTTGAATATCCAACAAAAATTCCTTCATCTGATTTTGGATCAAATTTTCCTAAGGCAGATTTTCCATTGTTATGTATGAACACCTTGCAACCAAAAACATGCAAATGTGACAAATTAGGTGTTCTTCCTTTTAGCAACTCATAGGGTGTTTTTTTTTAAATTAGATCTTATATTCACCCTATTTAGAACATAGCATGCAATGCTAACCGTCTCAGCCCAAAAATATTTAGGAAGTGAGTATTCTGTCAACATTGCTCGGGCGGCTTCTATTAGTGTTCTGTTTTTCCTTTCAACTACTCCA
>NW_021471411.1:0-269 GCF_001605985.2 Dendrobium catenatum | reverse complement strand
TGGAATGTAAAATCAACATGTTTTGGAGTTTTAGAAAAGACATAAAAATAGGTTTTATCCTAAGATGCACAACTTCCCTCAGACCACACCTCCTAAGATGCACAACAAAAATATACCTTATAGGCACCTGAATAGATCTTCTAGAATTCCCCCTTTTCACACCAAACCTCCTCAACCTCCTAATTTCATACAACCAAGCGTAGTAAAATACATATTTCAATTCATTATTAACTTACTTAAGTTAGTTAGCTAAATTATGCTTTAATTTA
>NW_021471410.1:0-441 GCF_001605985.2 Dendrobium catenatum | reverse complement strand
TAAACTGAGTTTAGACTTTTGTTTAGAGAAGAAAATAATATCACTAACAAAAAGTCAGAAGGAGGGAAAACATCAACAATATTACTCTCTTTAACAAATTTAGAAAAGCTAAACCCTATCTCCAAAACTCTAATATTTAAAAGCTTGAAAAGATTCAGCATATGGAAGGCCAAAATTAAAGAATAATATGAAAAACAAAACATATAAAAAACAAAACAAAAAAATAAAAATAAGGCAAACTAAAAACAACACAAAAAAAAACTAGCACAAAAATAAATAAAAGACACAAAAAAAACTAAAGGTTTCAAGCAAGTCATAAAGCAGCGAGTTTAAGCAATTTTGTGCTGTAAGCCTCCTTATGTCCAGTTTTCCTATGCTCCCATGAGATCTTTGGTGAGAGCACACCTGCAAAACTTAACAACAGTCAGATTTAGGAACCCA
>NW_021471409.1:0-590 GCF_001605985.2 Dendrobium catenatum | reverse complement strand
CTTTCAGATGTTAAAGAAAGGTTGTGAAGGCTTCTTAGCCTATGTTAAGGAGGAGAAGAAAGAAGAAAGAGAGCTGAAGGACATCCCAATTATTCAGGAATTTCCAGAAGTATTTTTAGATGATCTACCTGGTTTACCTCCAAGTAGAGAAATAGATTTCTCTATTGAGTTAATGGCAGGAGCTGAACCTGTTGCTAAAGCTCCTTACATAATAGCAATTAAGGAGCTTAAGGAGTTGAATGAGCAATTGCAAGAGTTGCTTGAGAAGGGTTTCATCAGGCCTAGTACCTCCCCTTGGGGTGCTCCTGTATTGTTTGTGAAGAAGAAGGATGGAAGCCTGAGACTTTGTATTGATTACAGAGAGCTGAACAAGTTGACAGTGAAGAACAAATATCCTCTTCCAAGGATAGATGATTTATTAGTTGGATGGTGCTTCAGTGTTTTCCAAGATTGACTTGAGGTCAGGGTATCACCAGCTCAGGATTAGAGAGGAGGATATTGCAAAGACTGCTTTCAGTACCCGATACGGGCATTTTGAGTTTACAGTGATGCATTTTGGCTTAACAAATGCCCCTGCAGTATTTATGGAT
>NW_021471408.1:0-238 GCF_001605985.2 Dendrobium catenatum | reverse complement strand
GAGCTTGTTTTCCATTGTTTGGAAGTAAATTAGTAGCTTTGTAGTATGTTTAAAAATTAAAAAAAAAATGAAAAGTTTCTAAAACTTAGATTTTGGGCGTGGTGAAGACGATGTGACTTGTTTTATCTATAGGTCATATCAGGTTAAGTTATGATATGAGGAGCGGGTTGTTGCGACTAGGTGACCAAGTGACAGAGTAGACGGCTATGCGGGATATTGTGATAGGGCGTGAGAGGTG
>NW_021471407.1:0-364 GCF_001605985.2 Dendrobium catenatum | reverse complement strand
GCTCATCTGGATTTGTATTCAAATAAATCGGATTTGGTTCAAAATGATTGGCTGGACATGGATGAGGAAATCTCCACTTTTTGTGAGGTTGTTGCGGATGATATGGGTGACAACGTGGATGATGAATTTGTTCTCTTTGGTATTGAAAAAAAACATAAAAATAAATCTAAGAAGAATTGCCATCTTCATTTTGTTTGCCGTGGGTTTTATTGCGCTTTGGACAATGATGAGGCAGCTCTCTGCTTACACCTTGTTGGCCATGGCTTTTAGGTCATCCAGTTTCTTAAGAATCCATTTTTTACTTAATATAAAATACTTTTTTAAATTTATATTTATATTAATTATTATTTTTAGATTATCAATT
>NW_021471406.1:0-377 GCF_001605985.2 Dendrobium catenatum | reverse complement strand
AAATTAAGGTTTGATTGATTGATCATATCATTAGGGTCGATCACAAAAAAGTCTGAGATAATCAGTTAAACAAAGCTTAATTTCTTTCTAGACGACCAATAATGGTCTAGATGATATGTATTGATTTGTACCAATCATTGGGGATGATCCCAAATTGTCATAGACAATGATTTATTTTTCTATCGTCCAAACCTAGAAGGTTTGGCTGAACAGAGCAATTATCTGGATGATATTCAAAATCTTGAACTAATCATGCAAGACAATCGCGAAATCATCTTGGATGATCAATTATTTATTCATCATCCAGTTAGGTAAAGTCTTGCCAGACAGAGTAATTCTCTGGATGATATTCGATGACTTGTACTAATCGTATAAGA
>NW_021471405.1:0-268 GCF_001605985.2 Dendrobium catenatum | reverse complement strand
TTTGTGAGGTCAGAGATGAACTTAGCAGATCCTCTGAAAAAACCACTTGGAAGGAAGCAAGTGATGGACACATAGAGGGGAATGATACTTTTGCCTAAAAACAAAAGTTGATTTTGACGATACCCAAACTAGTTTTATAGAGATCCTATAAAATAGGTTCATATGGGAAGAACAAGTTATTAGTCAATTTGGTAGATTATTCATGATAAATTTTATTGTCCATTCTGTAACAACTCGGGCTTCCGAGTTTATGATTTTGATGATAACA
>NW_021471404.1:0-389 GCF_001605985.2 Dendrobium catenatum | reverse complement strand
AATTAAAACTATATTTGAGAGAAATCATAGCTACAAACACCGAAAACTTGATAAAGATGAGGAGTTATAATGATCTAATTCACATAAATATTAGGAAATATCTAACTATTGTAAACATGAGTTTAAAATATATATCATAGGTTCATAGTACTTTAAAAATTTGCTTCTTGGAACAATAGCTATTAATTTTAAATATCAAACCCTTTTTAAAGTAGTTCATATAAGTAACATAAGAGCGACCTTAAGGTAGTTCAAATTCTCATGAGAATAATACTTTACTCATTTATTTATTACTTTATATGATATATATACTTGTGTAGAATAGGATTTACTTCACGATTGCACCTTTTGTTTTCACTTTAGTTGGTAAATTTATTTTAAGAAGGCCT
>NW_021471403.1:0-210 GCF_001605985.2 Dendrobium catenatum | reverse complement strand
ATGATAACTTTTCTATCACACAACTAACCCGATGCATTCCACCACTTCAACCATCCAACTTGAATTCTACTAATAACATCCCCATCTATTTCACCATCACTCAAAACAATAGATTCCAGTATTAAAAACACATGCTCTTATTAATGATTCGATCACCCAATCAAAATCCTCTCAATGGATCTATTAAAATTGGACTCCATATATTTAATT
>NW_021471402.1:0-380 GCF_001605985.2 Dendrobium catenatum | reverse complement strand
AGAAAGCAAAAGTTACATGCAGAAACAGCCGCCCGATCTCACACCAATCTTCTTCAACCTCCATTCGACCGAATCCCCCCCGATCTACCTACTCTTTGTCACTATGCTTGCTCTACCCAATTCCATCTGTCGCGGGTCTGAACTTCACACCGAACAATCCCCGCTTCGTCAACCACACACACCGTTCCTCATACTGAACTGACCTCACCGTGCCGAGCCCATCTATGTTTCTTGAGAGATAGAAAACAACCTCAGTATACTCAATTTGGCCCTGTTAACAGGTAAAAATCCCTCTAAAGCTTTCAATCCCTCATTCCCTATTAATAATATTAATAAATTATTATTATAATAATAAAGAAAAATAGAATTTTGTGCATTTG
>NW_021471401.1:0-289 GCF_001605985.2 Dendrobium catenatum | reverse complement strand
GAAAACATGATTTGGGTATTTAGAATTTTTAAAACCTAGAGGTTGTTCTATAAAGACATCCTCTTCAATTTTCCCATTTAAAAAGGCACTTTTCACATCCATTTGAAATAATTTGAAACCTTTAAAATAAGCAAAGGCTAACAAAACTCTAATTGCTTCAAGTCTAGCTACAGGGGAAAAAGTCTCCTCAAAATCAATTCTGTCAATCTAATTATGCTCCTTAGCAACTAATCTAGCCTTATTTCTAATGAATATTCCTGAGTCATTCATTTTATTTTTGAATATCCAC
>NW_021471400.1:0-341 GCF_001605985.2 Dendrobium catenatum | reverse complement strand
GAAAGAGGAAGAGAGATCTATGAAAGCCTAAACTTAGGCTTTGGCAAGACCACCAAGGATAAGGAGATTTCTATATATCACCTTAAGGAAAGAGTTTCAGATCACCCTTGGAAGAGTGTTTAGAAGCATTTTGGCAACTTCTAAAGAGGTCTCTAAAGACATTTGATATCCTTAAAGAGAATTTGATAGGAATAGAAGTATTTTGGCAACTTCTACTAAGAATTCTAGAGATATTTGGCATTTCTAGAAATGATTTAACTTGGTTAGAAGTATTTAGATAACTTCTAAGAGGCTCCTAGAGATGTTTGGTATCTCTAGAAAGATTTTGGATCAATTAGAAG
>NW_021471399.1:0-276 GCF_001605985.2 Dendrobium catenatum | reverse complement strand
AAAACCCTTTGCCTAGAGATTTGAGATTTTCTAAAAATCACCCAAGAGAACTGATTATAGGAGAACCAAGTGAGGGTGTTAGAACTAGGCGTGGATTAAATAAGAAAGTCAATCATTCAGCCTTTATTTCAACAATAGAACCCACTAATATTGATCAGGCACTTTCTGATGAATTTTGGATATTGGCGATGCAAGAAGAGCTAAATCAATTTGTAAGAAACAAAGTTTGGGAATTAACTACAAGGCCAAAAGATCAAAGTGTTGTTGGAACCAAGT
>NW_021471398.1:0-256 GCF_001605985.2 Dendrobium catenatum | reverse complement strand
AAGATAATCTATTCCAAAGCACAATAGCAACTTTCTCCTCGCTGAGCAAACCCGACCACACCTAAGAACAAGAAGTTTCATTAGGCTTTAAGTGTTGCAGTACCATCACCATTTAGGCTTATATGTTTACTTGGTCATTTGTTTGTTTATTCAGTTCTTTGATGTTAATTTACATATTTGTATACATTCATGATTCACGCATTTGTTACAGAGTTTTCGAAGGCAGACATTGATACATTATAAAGAAGTATACTTG
>NW_021471397.1:0-1070 GCF_001605985.2 Dendrobium catenatum | reverse complement strand
ATAGACTGTGAGAACCTGAAGAGTTTGGTCCTTGCACGTATGCCTTGGCATGTACTTTTAATCGCACATGAAACACAACCCTTTAGCTCTCTTCTTCTGCATCTCTTTCTCGATCAGCCTTTTGAAATTTCTACTTCTTCCACCTCCTGTCTTCTCCAAGGTCACCTCTCAACTCCCTCCAGTTGTTAGACCTTTAGGTGTTAGATGAGTTTTCATTATCCTATATGTGCCCCCTGTGCTGCTACTCCTGGCTCCCCTATCAAAATTCCTCTGATTTTCCACCAGTTGGGCAAGAATCATGGCCTCCCCCAAGTCACGGGGCATCAAAACCTTCACAGTTTCTCGAATCTCTTCCTTCAACCCTTTAATGAAATTTTCCTCCAATACAATATCTGAGAGTAGCTCCACCCTGCTAGATAAGTGCTTAAACTACTCCCGGTAATCTGCTATTGATCCCTCATGTGTCAAAGAAAAGAACTGGTCATTAAAGTCTCCTCCCCGATAAGTTTGGAAACGCTGTATTATGCAGTCTTTCAATTCCCTCCATATCTTGAATGGCCTCCTATGGTCTATCCAAAGAAACCATGATAGGGCTATCCCTTCCAAGCACAATCCTGCTGTTGTCAGTTCTCCTCCTCTATCAACTTGAATGGCCTCCTATGGTCTATCCATTAAAACCATGATAGGGCTTTACCTTCCAAGCACAATCTCGCTGTTGTCAGCTTCTTCTCCTCTGTCAACTACGACAAAGCACCGCTCTACCTTGTAAATCCACCCATACACATCTTCTCCTTCAAATATAGGAAACTTCATCTTCCTCACCTTCTGGTCTCCACCATTTCCCCTAATTCTTCCATAATTTCCCCTTTCCCAAGCACTAGGTTCCACCCCATGTTTCCCAATCTTCCCTTACTCTTCCATAGGCCAAACCCTCTTCAAAATTCCCCTTCTTTCTTAAAAATCAGCACCCTACCGGCCATAGTATCACTGATACTATTCCCCATATCCACCTCCTCTTTCTTCCCTTTAGACAGGCTCCATATGGGGTCTTCTTCCCACTTCATCCATGA
>NW_021471396.1:0-321 GCF_001605985.2 Dendrobium catenatum | reverse complement strand
GACAGGGGAAGAACAGAATAGCGGGACATACAATCGCGAGAACATATAATTGCATATAACATAACAATGTAAAAACGGCGCCATTTCATGTAGGAGATGCGCTGATACGAAGAAGATAAGTATAAAGGGAGGAAGAGCGGTAAACTTCGTGGCGAATAGATGGAATGATAAATAAAGACGGATTGTGCCATTTGGCTGTTGACGACGGATTTACATTTAAACTTTTAGATGGGAAGATTCACAAGCGACACTTTAATAGTAGTATAAATATAGATATAGATTTTATGATTAAATATGAAGACAAATTAATTAGAAATAGAA
>NW_021471395.1:0-356 GCF_001605985.2 Dendrobium catenatum | reverse complement strand
TTGTTTGTGTTATAACTCAAAATTTTAAAATAAATATTTTTACCTACAATAATAAAAATATTTTGAGAGTCATTATAAGTCCAATCACAAACTGTTTCATTATAACATATTTATTATTATGCTTTAGTTTTACCAAATTTCTTATAATTTTTAAGATGGTTAAATTCTTTAAGAAATTGGTACATAATGCTACAAGTGAGAGTTTTAGACCATTATGTGTCCTTTTGTAAACTAATTTCTCCAAAATTTTATAAATAAAATGAGTTATTTTATAGATATTTTTTATAATATTTTAATCACCAAAAGATTTTTTATGAATTTAATATTGATAAATTAATTATAATAATATTATTAAA
>NW_021471394.1:0-264 GCF_001605985.2 Dendrobium catenatum | reverse complement strand
ATTGTATTTTGAGAAAATAAAAACATTCACACATAAGAAGATCATGTAGAATTTATACTAATCGTACAGGACGATCTTCAGTTCGTACTGGACAATCAGACAGTTATCTCCTATAAAGCAAATGGAACGAATAGGAACTTGCTTGAAAATTTTTTCTAAGTACTATTCGTCCAGGACGAAATAATTTATCGTACAGTATGATTGGCTCTCTGGAAAATTTTCATCCCGACAAAATTAATTATCGTACAGTACGATTGGCTCTCT
>NW_021471393.1:0-897 GCF_001605985.2 Dendrobium catenatum | reverse complement strand
AAGCACATAAAAAATCACTACAATACGAACAACATGTGTGAGAATGTCCAATATAAAATTTCAGTTTTCATTTTTCTGTAAAGAGATTAACTCATGCGCGAGAATGTCCAATGCAAATTTCCGATTTTCTGTTCGAAATTGGTTCTAGTTTCTATGAGCGAAAGACCTGTTTTCTTATTTTTCTTACAGTAAATCTCATAAGAAGAAGCGACAGTCTGACTCGGAACAGATACCTTCTCTAGCGAAGAATAGGCGACAGTCGGTCATCGGAGAAGAAGCGGCGATCTGACGTCGGAACAAGTACCTTCTCAAGCGAAGAATAGGCGACGGTCGGTCGTCGGAGAACAAGAAGACGAGGGAAGAAGAAGGCTCGGGAACAGGAACGCGCGGGAATAGCTAGGAACGGGATCGCCTCAGGCAGGGTTTTAACTCAACGTTAACGGAGTGGTATTTTAAAGTATAGAAATGAAATTTGAGTGGTATATTAGTAAATATAAAACTTTGAGTGTTAAATATGTATTTTGAAATGTTTTAAGTGTTATGTATGTAAAAATCCCTAAAATTTTAACCAGCATACCTGTCTCCGTCGGCCCCACCTCATACAATTCTCTCCCAAACGAAGCAACTGTTCGTTCCAAAACAAGATAACCGCACAGTGTATTCTTCAAAAGGAGAGGCAAGAGCAGTTAGAAGGGGATTCGAACTCTTTGAAACACTCATCTCTCTGTATCGCATAGAGAGAAGAAAGCGAAACCCTCAAACTCCTCCGCTCTCTCCTGCTGGTTCGCCCACATCCGACGCCACAGAGCCCGACGACCCAACCTCCACCTGTCTTCGTCTCCCACGCCCAAGCTGCCTCCGACGTTGCCGATCCCGTCGTCGTTCGACTTCAATTCG
>NW_021471392.1:0-204 GCF_001605985.2 Dendrobium catenatum | reverse complement strand
TTTTTGCATAAATAGAAAATAAATAATACTTATTATTATTATTATTTTATATTTTTATTTTGAAATCAACATATGTTTATGTTCTTTTAAGTGAATTTTTTCATCTCACGCATGCTAAAGTTTGCCCTCCCCTCGCCCCTTAGGGAAGGCCCTTTAATGTAGGACAGCATGCATGAATCGGAAACTTGCACAAAATTTGTTAAG
>NW_021471391.1:0-476 GCF_001605985.2 Dendrobium catenatum | reverse complement strand
CGATAAAAGTGATGAACTAACCAGTGTATATTTTGTCGGTACCTTAACGACGGATTTTTTGGGGGGATTTCTTGCCAGCCTTTTATTAGTGGATTATTTGCCTGCATCTTCGTAGTTATTTATAAGACTAAAAATTTTTTCCGACGTATTATCCATTGGAAATATCTGACGGATATTACGCCAGCCTACTTAAACCTAACGAACACATTCCAACAAATTTTTTGTCAGTAACTTTTTCGGTCGAAACCCCGCTGGAAAATCTGATGGAGAAAGCCCTATTTCCCTTCTGGCATTATCTTTTTTCTCATTTTCTTTCCTCCTCATTTTAGTTCACTCCACTCGCGTAAGTCGCCTTAGCCAAATGCCACAGCCGTAGAGACTAGTCTATCACCAACTTTGCCTATGTTTGCCTCCTCAATCGCCGACGTTTGCCACCTCATTTCACTACAGGAAAACCTGTTATTACCGGCGGACTT
>NW_021471390.1:0-386 GCF_001605985.2 Dendrobium catenatum | reverse complement strand
ATATACACATCGTCCAGGACGATCTAACTCAATTATGACTAAATTGATCTGGTATCTTTGGAAAGCATTAATGGCTGATTGATATGATCACATCATCCAGGATGATCATAAGATCGTCCAGGACGATTGCTTGGATGATTTATATCGGCCAGAATCTATTCAGGGCGATGATCAGGACGATTGAAATCGTTTTTAAACTAATCGTCCAGGACGATCGTGAGATAGGCCAGGACAATGTAACCAATTTTCTTCTGATCGTCTCAAATCGTCCCGGCTGATTGGGCTTAAATTGTACTGATCGTACAGGGTGATATGCCTATCGTCCAAGACGATAATGTCGGCAACTTGTATTAATGAGCTCGTTTTGAGAGCTTCTATTTAAGCTT
>NW_021471389.1:0-296 GCF_001605985.2 Dendrobium catenatum | reverse complement strand
AACAATCTCAATATTAAAATATGAAATAATATTAGAACTATCAATATTTTTCAAAACACACAAAAAATCATACAAAACTCCATATGGCCAGCTCCCAATTTATTAGATTAATTAGCAAAATATTTAGGAACATAAACTTTAGTACTTTTATATTTAGTTTGGATCCTCGACCCTATAGGATTACTACTAGTGCTTCTTTCCCGAGTCAGAATATTGTCAGTAACTTTAGGGATAAGGTTTTTGGGGCAAATAATAGTTTGATGAGCAAATGAACCATAAAATTCACAAGCCCATGT
>NW_021471388.1:0-542 GCF_001605985.2 Dendrobium catenatum | reverse complement strand
TGTGTCCTCCACTTTTAGAAGCATCTCCTGCTTCTCCAACTAATATTCCCAACTCAAAAGACATAGTTTCATCTAGTGGTGGTTCTTTGATTGTCTCTATGTGTTACAGTATGCCGACGATTCTGTAACTCAACGATCCCTCGTTAAAGACACCTTAAGACTCTCCTCTGATGTTATACATAACTTTCACTTTGGATGTGACCGTGTCAACAGAGGCAATTTCGGGATGGTAGATGGGTTGTTCGGCCTCGGTCGGGGGTTAGTTTCGATTATCTCCTAAGCACCTCAATTGTATGGCAAGGTATTCTCATATTGTCTACCATCAAATCCCATCATAGATGGGTATCTCACACTAGGTAGCTTTGCTATTGGTGTGCAGTTTACAATGATGCTAAGAAGCATACGATATCCATCCTTCTACTTCACAAATCTCATTTTTATTTATGTTGGGCATGAAAAGCTCGCCCTTTCATCTAGTGTGTTAGGCGTCCCTAGAACCATGTGGGACTCCAGCTCAGTGGTTACAGATTTCCGCCCACTAC
>NW_021471387.1:0-278 GCF_001605985.2 Dendrobium catenatum | reverse complement strand
AATTATACAATTTATTTGATTAAATTTAAATCAAAATGTTTTGATCTAGCTTTTTTATTTTTTTTAACATATAAAATTCTGAATGCGATGATGATTTCAAGATAAAAAATGTTTAATAAATTGTAGTCATTATCACCTTTTTGTGACATTTTACTGTGTCGTTTAGTATATATTTTTAATGATTAAAAATATATAAAAAATCTCATAATAATTTCATTTTTCTCTGTCGATAATAATTAATTCATATATAATTAATTTTTTTTTCTGCAGAAATTGCA
>NW_021471386.1:0-317 GCF_001605985.2 Dendrobium catenatum | reverse complement strand
TTTGGTGATTTCTATTTTCTTTTTGAAGACAAAGGAACTGATAACAGAGTGGTCGGAATTAAAGGACATGTTTGCCAGAAAATACTGGAAGATTTCCTTATTGTAGAGATGGACTAAGGTGAGGATTAATCCAAATTGAGTTGAAGAAAAAAAGGGGCATTACCTTAAAGGTCAAGTGCTCCTGAAGAAGAACTCTAGATGGAGTAATTTTTGTAGAAGCAAATCTAGGAAAAGACTCTTCATTGGCTCTAGATAGAAAATTTTCAGATGTATTCCTAGAAGGGCCCTTAGCCAAAATCTTTTGACGTTTGCTAGAA
>NW_021471385.1:0-424 GCF_001605985.2 Dendrobium catenatum | reverse complement strand
TGCATGTCAATTAGGAAAGCAGGTGAAGTCATCTTTTTAGTCCAATAAGGATCTTAGGACTAGTAAACCTTTGAAAATTTTACACATGGATCTTTTTGGACCAGTTGGAACTGTGAGTCTATAAGGGAAGGTATACGAATTTGTTATTATGGATGATTATGAAAGATTCACTTGGGTTAGATTTCTATTTCATAAGAGTGAATCATTTGAGGAATTTAGAAATTTTTTTACTTGGATTCAAAGAAAATTATGGTATGAAATTATTTCTATACAAAGTGATCATGGAGGAGAATTTGATAATGAGAGATTTAAAGATTTTTGTAAGGAGAAAGGAATTGATCACAACTTTTTTGCACCTAGAACCCCTCAACAGAATTGGGTAATTGATAGGAAAAATAGAACATTAATAGAAGCCGCCCGAGCA